>NW_024070211.1:29532286-29720415 GCF_014754425.2 Oryx dammah | reverse complement strand
GCTGCTGCTGCTGCTGCTGCTGCTGCTGCTGCTGCTGCTGCTGCTGCTGCTGCTGCTGCTGCTGCTGCCAGGAATTCAGGCCCCTCTGCACAGCCTCCCGGCTACTCCCACCACGGGCTGGAGCTGGGGGCAGCTGGGGCTCCGTTTCAGGAAAGGACTGAGAGCGAAACATACCGTTGGGGTCATGGCCGTAGTGGGAGGTGGTCGCTGACTGTGGCCAGGCTGGGTGGGGTCCCTCCCGCTGGTAGCCAGCTAAACCCTCCTGTGCAGAGTAGGAGGGTCTCATGGGGGCTGTGTGGCCAGCCTGGGCAGGCACTGCCCGGCTGGCAGACTCATAGGGGTAGCCCCCGCCGTTGACCATAGGTTCCATGGGGTAGGGCTTGTCCAGACCATTGGTCAGTGGAGAGAGGGCCTCCGGGTAGCCAGCCTCACTGGTGTTGGTGACTCCATCCAGGGAGGACAGGGTGCCCATGCTGCCCACGCTGTGCCCATCCTGGTTGGGCAGCTCATCGTCCAGGATGTCCGTCTCCCGCTCGGATGCTAAGGCCCCGCCGTTGACGTGAACCTGGGCCGGGACGACGTGGCGGCCAGAGGAAGGCGCAGCAGGGCCTCCCACTGGGCGGGACCGGAGATGCTGAGGGTGGTACATGGCGCCTTGCTTCTCCCGCTCCAAGCCGAAGCCACTGAGCAGGCGGTCCAGCTCACGCTTCTCCTCGGGACTCAGGGCAGCAGGGGCACTGGTGGGGCCGGGGGCAGGCTCATCAGTCTTGTCTGTCTTGGTGGAGGCTGTGGAGTTGCCCGAGTCGCTGCTCACGGAGAGGGTGTGCTCCACGTGATTGGGGGTGGCTGACAGCACAGGCCGTGTGGTGTTGACAGCCCCGGTGCTGCCGTGCAAGGAGTCCTTCTTCTTCACCTTGGCATACAGGCTCCCGTCCAGGGGTCCCTGGGTATGGCCCACAACCTCTACAAGAGAGGGACCGGAGGAGAGACAGAGAGCAGACATCAGTGGGAGGTGGGACATCCTCCATTCTCCCAAGGAAAGCATCTGAGAGCTCCCCTTCCCTGGATCCCCAAAGGGAATCCGCTGAGAGCAGAACATACCACTGGGGTCATGGCCATGGTGGGAGGTGGTCCCTCCCACTGGTAGCCAGCTAAACCCTCCTGTGTGGAGTAGGAGGGTCACATGGGGGCTATACTGCCAGGCTGGCAGACTCATAGGGTTAGCCCCCACCGTGAACCACCTTCAGCATCTCCAAAGGGAATCCTCTCAACCCCCAGAGATAGAGCCGAAGTGGCAGAAAGGACAAAAGGACCCCTTCCCAAGGCTTCTGAGCAGAGCCTCCCCAGCACCCAGCAGGGCCAGGGCCAGGCAGTGGAGCCCCAAATTGGTCAGGAGACCTGGGGGCAAGATGCCCCAATTCAAAGCCTGGCTCTGGCATTGCACTCACTTCCCAAAGACCCAGAGGGGCTGGGCCGGGCTGGAGCTCAGTAAAGCCAGCAGGACTGGTGTTAGAGAGAACAGTTTCCCTCTGAATGCCAGGGCCCGTGGGGGTTCTGGAAAGGAGCTTCAGGGGCCAGGAGTAGAGGGAACAGCTTAGGGATGGAGAACACAAAGGCAGAGGTCTTCATCAGGGAGAGGTGACCTGTGTCATTTTGTCTGCAGATACTCTGGGGGCCCCGTGAGCAATACTTTCTCTGAAAGGAAAAAGTGAGCGCTGGGTGGCGGGAGGCCAAAGGGCTGACTCAGGAGCGAAGAACTTCCCCGCCCAGAGGAACTCAGTGATTTCACACCCTGTACAGTCAGCAGCCCAGCTTCCAGCCTTCACACACACACACACATACACACAAACACACACACACACACACACCCCTCCCCTTCCCCCACTCCAAGGCAGGCCCTCAACTGGCAAGAAAAGAAAGCCCCCTCCCAAACACTGCACAGACTCCAGCCCAGACACCAACAGTCACACACAGAAAACCAGACACAAAGACATCCAGAGACACACACTCCCACCAGAAATCACCCAAATCAAACCCCCAGACACTCCACAGGCACTCGTGGAGTACACCAGACAGGCACCCCCAGTCAGAAAGAGCAAGCGTGGATACAAACACACAAATGCTAATATTAACAGCTAACTTGCAGGGAACACCTTGCTACATTTATACATACATTATCTCTAATCCTGTGAATTGGGGCTGTTATGCCTATTTTAAAGATGGAGAAACTGAGACTCAGAAAGGTGAAACCATGTGTTTGCAGACACATAGTACCTGGTAGGGCTTCTCAGGTGGTGCTAGTGGTAAAGAGCCCACCTGGCAGCGCGGGAGGTGTAAGAGATGCCGGTTTGATCCCTGGGTTGGCATGGCAACCCACTCCAGTATTCTCACCTGGAGAATCCCCATGGACAGAGGAGCCTGGTGGCTACAGTCCATGGGGGTGCAAAGAGTCGGACACAACTGAGCAACTAAGCATGCATGCACACAGTACCTGGTAAAGTGGGGATTTTAAGTCAGAACTAATTTAAAATAAAAGTAAATGAAAAGTAAATCAGAACTTTGAAGACCACATAACTTTTTTATTATTCTACGTGTTATATCTCTCACACACATAAACACACCCTTAGGAAAAAACACACAAAAAAGCAGCAAAACCCCAAAATAAGTACTTAAATTTAAAGCCACAAACATTTAAGAAAATACAAGCTCCTACCATGCCCAAGGACTAGCCCTCAGGCCAGAAGTGGCAACCTCTAAAAATAAACACTCATACAGAAGCCCACGGCCAAAAACAAGTGATCAGACGACCACAAAACAGGAACATCCTGATCAACATTCACACGCACAAACCACAGGCCGACCAAATGACGTCACCCAAGCACTAGCACTGAGACGCTCGATGAGGCCCATCGTGCACACACACCTCCTGGGGGCTGGAGACGCTGCCCGTTCACGGAACTCTCCGAAGCATCTCTCTGCCCCCAGTTCTCCCTGGGGCTTTGGGACCTCAGCCAGCAGCAGGCCCCAAGTGATACTGGGCCAGAGTGCTGCCACAGCCGAAGGCTTACGGGGATGGCACTGGTCTGAACTAAAATGGGGTTTCGGCTGAGAAGGTCCGATTCTCCGACAGCCTGCCCCTAATGCTACTGAGACGCAGTTGTGCACACACTGCCTCTCCCAACTCGCCTGGCATCATCCCTGTTGTTGTTCAGTCGCTAAGTTGTGTCCGACTCTTTGCAACCTCACGGACTGCAGCCTGCCAGGCTCCTCTGTCCAGGCGATTCTCTAGGCAAGAACACTGGAGCAGGTTGCCAGCTCCTCCTCCAGAGGGTCTTCCTGACCCAGGGAATGAACTCACATCTCCTGCACTGGCGGGCAGGCTCTTTACCGCTGAGCCACCTGAGAAGCCCTGGATCATCCCTAACCAGGCCAAAATGCAGTTGAGAGGCTGCCCCTCATGCCCTGTCTTTCCAAAGAACCAGGCTCCATGCTACACTCACAAAACAGAGACTCCGCTGGTTGTTTCCAGAGGAGAAAAGTATTACAGACAGAAGGTTCTCATCCACTCAGATCTTGGTGGGGAAGGGGCGGGGGCGGGGGAGGGGAAGGTTCCCTCAAGGATGGGCCCCTCACACCACTTACTGGGAATCTGAAGAGCTGTCCTTCCTTCTCACCTGAAAGGAAAGCTCCCGGCCCCTTCCTGGGCCCTGGCCCCACTCTGCAGCCCACACTGTGAGATGACAGAGTATTCCTCCTGGACTAGGGATCTCTTCCATCCCCTGAACCCCCTAATTTCCCAGGTCCATACGTACACAGTCCAGGAAGCGGGAAGAGGAGTGAAAGGTGAGGTGTCCCATGGCCTGCCATTTACACTCAGAAGGCAACGAGACCCCCTGCGTGCAAACCAGCGCAGGCCTGAGTGCTCCTTCCTTCCGGGAGAAAGCACACCCACTCCAGGATCTCCCTAGGGTCCACCAAAGAAGAGTTTTTGGCAAGAGAGATAAGAAAGCATCTCCCAAGACAGAAAGGGAAAATTCACACTGATCACCGCTACCCGACATCTTGGCCCACTTGGGCCAACCCCACTCTCCATCGACTTTGAAAATGCCAATATTAAACTTCCCCTGTCATGTCGTTTACCCCAATGTGGGCTACTGTTTGCAGGAACAACAACAGGATAATAACTGCTAGGCCACTGGGGCTTAGTAAGAAAATCGAAGAAGTAGAAGCTGTTTAATTGAATCCTATTTGCTAAGCACAAATGGAAATGTCTATTTCTGTCCTCAAAGAAGGAGCCGGCTGCTCCTGATGCCCAGGGCTGGCAGCACACTCCAGGCTGTTCTACACTTTCAATGGGTGGTCTTCGTTTTCAAAATAAGAGGACACCCGGGCCCATCCCAGGTCTGTCAGCCCCCGGGGGGGGTTCAACTGAAACCCTAGCGCATCACCAGCATGACCCACGAGGCACGAACACCTGCTGCTCCCATCAGAGATGAAGGAAAGTGCCCACATCCCCCGTGCCACACAACACGCTCACCCACCCCCTTCTCCCCATCGACCACGGCCACATTAAGAGCGATTTACCAGGACCACAAGGAGCCGGAACATGTCGGTTTCAATCTATTAAGGCAGGAAGGGCAAAAGAGAGAGGCGGCCAGAGCAAAGGGGAGGAGTGAAAGAGCTGGGGAGGAGGAGAGGGAAACTGGAGTGGTGAGGGAAGCTGGCTTCAGGGCTCTCAAGCTAGGAGCCACCAGATGCATCTTCAAGCCCCAGCAGCTGTCATGGGCGTGGCCGACCCAGGTAAAAGCATCTCAGAGGAGAGGGAGTTGGACCCCCAGTGGGAGGGGACAGGGGATCCAGATGGGCCCGTGGGTGTTAAGATGGATGACAATGAAGCAGAAGGGGAAAACACAAGATATGGGCAGCCCAGAGTGGGGAGATCTCCCAGGTCCCCAGCCCAGACCAGACTGGACTTCCTGCCCACTCCTCTAGGGAAGTGAAGTCCACAGTCTCTTCCAGGCCATGCTTGTTTTGTCTGACCACACCTCACTCTTCCCAGCAGCTGCTCCAAGCCCTGGGCTCCACCCTCAGAGCTGAGCTCGGCTGCACCAAGGGGCCCCTATTCCACGGCAGCCGTAATTCAGATGTGCGTGTCATGCTTCTGGAAAGCTCTGAGGAAAATCCCCAGCTGATCTGGACGTGGACTACTCCCTACTCCCCAGGCTCCCTCCAGTGAACGGTGGGAGTTCGAGCGGGGCTGGAAGCACAGAACAAGCCAGTCCCCTGGAAAGGAAAGATGCATCCATCTGTTGTGCTTCAAAAGGAGCAAAAGAAATCAACACAGGACATTAAGGTGATAAAAGTTGGACAGTTGTCTGATTTTCATGTTCTTAAGAATCTCCTCTGAGGATTGTTTAAAAAAAAAAAAAAAAAAGTAGATTCCAGGGCCTTATCTCCAAAGATTTTCATTCATCGATCTAGGGCAGGACCAAGAATCAGCATTTAAGCTAGCTCCCAGCGGCTTCTGGGTCACCTCTTGAGTAAGCTTGACCCAGGTGGTCAGCGTTTTGAGCCGTGAGGTTAAGGACCTTCACTTCTCTCACTAATGTCAAGTGGGGAGAGGTCATTTGTTTAGATGTCGGGGCAGACAGGCCAACCAAGCAAAAGAAAGAGTGCCGGCCTAGTGGACTGCAGGAAAGTGATTCAGTGAGGAGAGATCCCCTCTGTGTCCCACAGCAGGCCTGCTGTGTACCATGAGTGATTTATTAAGGTCTTCAGGATGGGGCCCTTCATGATAAGAAGTCCTTTGGGTCCACATCCAGCAAAAGAACAATTCATTAAAAGACATTACCCAGAGCAGTGATGACCAACCATCGTGGAGGAAAATCAATGCACTGCCAACAGGAAGGGGCACGGTGCCCACTCCAGACACAGGGGTTTAGAGGCAGGCGGGGCCCCAAGCAAGCTGAGAGGACTCTCAGCACTTTAAACGTGAGAATGAGGCATCAAAAACCATGTGTGTCAAGGAGGTAGGTGAGCTCTGACAAACACTGAGGCTTGGCCAGGAGGTAGCCAGGGGAGCCAGTTCTGGGCATGTTAACACTTTAGCTACAACCTCTTCCCCAGCTATGGGAGAAGGTGGGTCAGGGCTAAGGCTGGGGCTATTGAGAAGTGGCATGTGAATGCCAGAAGAAGGGTACCAGGGAGGCCAGAGGGATGTGATTCTGTAGAAAAAGCAGAGGAAAAGCAGCCCCTCCCTCCTCACCCCTGCACCAAATACACCCATCACCCAGAAGGATGACGCCCATCTTAATAGCTAACTCAGCCAACTCAACCACTTAAACCATGCAGAGCCTGGCCTCCCAGCCCATCAGGTGAAGATTCAGATGCTTACTGGTAGGTCTGCAGAGTGACAAGATTCAGGAACTAAGCACCTTGAGCTGGGCCTGAAACCTCCAGGCACACTAACCTCTCGTCTCCATTTCACACCTCTCATCACCCACAAAGTACGGCCCAATCCCCCTCCCTCCTCATACATGCAGACCTTTTATCATCTGGCCCCTGCCTGCCTTTTGAAGCCTCATCTTCACTGTCCTCAATACTCTGACCACGCCCCACTCTACTCTTACTATTTATATGCTCTTTCCCACCTTGCGCCTCGAACATGCTGTCAGCTCTCCTAAAAGTCCCTTCCCTACCCTGCTGTCACAACTGTCAACCTCCCTGGCAAACCTCTTCTTCCTCCTGGAGGCTCAGTTTGAATCTCTCTGGGAAGCCTCCCTCAGCCTTCCCCCTTTCCTACAGTCCTCCAGACCCAGGTAAACTTTTTAAATTTCCATTGCCCTGTTCCCATGACTGTAACACTGGTCACACCAGACGGTCATTATTATTGCCCATGTTTGTCTTCCCTACTAAACTCCTTGAGGAAGGCCTTTACCTCTTTCCCTCAATCCTCCAGTACCTAGTTCCCAGACAGTACAACTCATAACGTGGTGTATGTGAAGAGGGCATATAATTCAATGCACAGCTCACCTAGCTATACAGGATGGCCCTACAGAGTGCAGGGTCTGGTACACGTTAGAGGTTCCATCAGAGCTTCTTGCAGGACATTCATGCTCAGACACTCAGTCCTGTCTGTCACTTTGCGACCGCATGGACTATAGCCCGCAAGGCTCCTCTGTCCATGGAATTCTCCAGGCAAGAATACTGGAGTGGGTAGCCATTCACTCCTCCAAAGGATCTTTCTGACCCAGAGATTGAACCTGGGTCTCCTGCATTGCAGGCAGATTCTTTACCATCTGAGCCAACAATGCATGCCATTAAAGTTTTATATACTCCTGTAAGCCACTGAGATGCTCTTCTTCCACTGCTATCCAGAGAAGTGGAAAATTAGGGATTCAAGGTGGACCCCAAGCTTCCCTGAATGGGAAGAGACACATTGCCGCCAAAATATCATGAGAGGGGTGTTCTACAGAACTGGTAGCATAGGCTGCGCCCATGGAGGTCCCTGCAAATTGGCTGAGCCAGAGCTTCACCCCACAGCATCCCTCACTGGACTCCTCAGTCACACTCCAGCCCTGTCCAGCGGACATTCACTTTCTTAATCAAGAACCCCTGGGGGTATCTGATTAATTACTCCCCCAAAAACACACAAACTCTGCACATCATTTCAGAGGGTGATGGACACCCCAGAGTCCACACGCGATTCTTAAGACATATGCCTATGACATTTAGGGTGCTGCTTCTGGGGGTCCATTCCCATCATCTGGACTTCTGTGGGGAACACCGGCTCCGTTCAGGAGAAACGGGAGGACGTGTAGAAAAGGCAAACCTTCCAGCAGCAGGAGCCCGAGAAGGAGCCCAGCCCAGAGCAACACGCCGAGCTGCAGCCACCCCAGGACAGGCGTGTGAGTGCGGAAGGGCCGACGACGGACAGGGCTGTGGGAAACCTCAGCCCCATGGCTCAAGTGTGGCCTCCTGCGGCCCTTCTGTGACAGCGCTGGCCTCCACCCATGCTGACCACTCCCCCTCCCCACCCCACCCTACCCTGACACACACACAACCCCTCAGAGCCAGCCAGGGCCTGAGGCCACCCTTTGTTCAAAACAGCTCGCAGAGAGTTCTGGAACTTTCCTACATGGGAATGGGCTTCCTTGGGGGATCTGAAGAGCTTCAGAATTAGGGGCTGAAGAGAAGTCCCAAGTCTCTGAAGGGGAACCACAGAGAGGAGGCACAGCCCCTGAGAGACAAAGAGGGCAGGCGACAGGTGCAGCCCGAGGGACGCAGGTTCACCCCGGGAAGAGTCCACAGGGGCCACAGTGACAAGCACTGGAGGCAGGGATAGATGAGATCGGGCAGCCAAACAGACAGCTGTCTTTCTTCTCGTTTAGCAGCACTCCCAGGGAACCTACTGTGCTTTCCGAGAGTGAAGAGAAGAGAACAAGCTTCTTCCCAGGGCTTCCGTCACTCTTCTCACGGGTGGCTCTGTTCCCTGCACAAGGGACCTCACCAAGGTCACCCCAAACCTGCCTCTGTGGACCCAGGGAGGATCCACAACCAGCCGCCACCCACCAATCTGCTGAGGTAAGGAAGAATGAGGAAGGCGCTAAGCCCTGCATCCAAACGCAGTCCCATCCGAATTTCAGAAGATGGGGAAAGCCAGCATTCAAGCAGAAATGGAAACCAGAGCCCCCTCCCACCCGCGGCTACTGCCCCACGGCTCTCAGCCAGCGCTCAGAGGCAACGGTACGGAGGTCTGAGAGAGACCAAGCAAGTCGGCTGAGCCAAGAGAGCATTTTAAAAGCCAGGAGATCTGGAGAGCTGAACGGCCTCAAAGGCTCAGTTAATCCACTGCCCAACCCCTCGTTTGTTCCACAGGCTCTGGGAAACCCCCAAGGTCACCCAGAGCAGAGGGCGTACAGACTCGCCTGTCTGCCTGCCTCCAAATTGAGAATCCTTCCCCCTAATGGCACTTCAAGGTGAAGATGGCCGGAGGAGCCTGGGGCGGGGCGGGGGGGTCAGGGGGTACTCTATGTCTGTGACTGCGGCCTAAGAACCTCACCATATAAGACA
The DNA here is from genome assembly GCF_014754425.2 of Oryx dammah. NCBI lineage: Eukaryota > Metazoa > Chordata > Mammalia > Artiodactyla > Bovidae > Oryx > Oryx dammah. The sequence goes on along the minus strand of NW_024070211.1, from coordinate 29,711,343 downwards.
TGGGACTTGGTCAAGCGGTGATGATAGACGAGTCCCCAGGTCCTCCTCAGGAAGGACCCACACTCTTTACACAGATACCATCTTAACTTGAATTCCTCCAGAGAGAGGGAGTAGGGACAGAAAACTTCCTGGTGGCCTTTATTTCAGACCCGAGGGACTCGGGCCTGCAGAGTGAGGGACCTGCCCCGGTCACAGGCCCGCCCACTCCTGCGAGGTGAATGTGAACTTGCAGGGCCAGCCTCCTGACTCCAGCCTGGCCTTTGGCTCCCACGCCAGGCACTAGGGACAGAGCCTGGCACTCCCACTCCCCGCCCTCAGCCTGTTCAGGCAGCGGCTATCACAGGCACACTCTGGACAGTAAAAATAGCTCCCGAGCCCACAGCAACCCAGGTCCCTCTCTGCCAGGCCAAGGCACCCGCCTGGACGCTCACAGATCAGATCCCTGGCCAGGGGGACTGTCGAGCCGCCAAGAGTCCTGGCAAAGTTGGGAGAAAGCCATGAATGGCAGCCCGCAGGAGGCCAGTAGGGGAATGGTCAGCCCTGGGGTGGGGAGGGTTCCACAAAGTTCAGGTCACAGAACTGGAGAGTTGGGGGTGCTGTCCTGAGTAAGTGGGAACGTTTCAGGGGCTAGTCAACGCCTCCACCACGTGCCCTCTGCCCACCCCATCCTCTTCCACCATGAACCATTACCCCAAAGAGTGAGGCTGGCTCAGATACACTGCCCCCCTCCTACACATGCAGCCACCCCTCAGATTTGAGGTGGAATCTCCTCCATGTCCCAGGGCAGTGAGTCCAGGAGGGAGGTGGCCTGGTTGGCTCCATCTGCTCCCGAAGGCAGCACGCTGCTGGCCGCGGCCCCACAGAGCCACACGCCCTTCCCCAGTCCAGGTCCACGGCAGACCCCAGCCCCCGCGCCCAGAAGCTGCCCACCACCCTCTCCCCAGCTCTAGCAGGGAGCCACACAGGAGAAACACCTGCCCAGCAGACACTTACCCTCTGGACAGAGGGAGCGAGGGAAGGGAAAAGGCGTGCTCTGAAGTGCCCCCTCGTCCCTCAAGTTTCAAATAATTCCTCCATGGCTGCAGCTCCCAGCACCACCGCCGGTCTGTGTCCTACTCAGGCTCCCTCGGACTGTCAGGGGTGGGAGGAGCAAGTGCCGCCTGCCTGCCCATACACACACACACACACACACACTCCCTCCTCCAGCTCTCACCCGCTCTCTCCCCCTCTCCGCTCAGCTCTGCCTCACTCTGGCTTGTAGGAAGCCAGTGGGATAAAACTCTGTCTGTAATTTCAGCCAGCTGGGTCCCCAGGGCTTCACTTATCATCCTGTAGCTATGCAGCTCTCGAATGACATCACAGTGGCTTCCCAAGCCCTCCATACGGAGTGAGAAGTGGCCGGGCCAGCCCAGCTCCAGCCCTGGCTTCATCCTAGTCCAGCAACAGCCCCAGCCCACTCCTGGCCCAGCACAGCCCAGCATGGCCCTAGTACCACCCCAGCAAAGCCCCAGTCCCAAATCCACTGTGGCCCCAGGACTCAGAGAAGAAGTGGAAGCAAAACGGCTGGGATGTGAGGTAGAGGGAAGGGTGAGAGTTCCTATGAGGGTATTGAGATTTATTTCCCCAAATTTTTCCACATTTTTTTCCCATTCTCAGCAAATGAAAGGCAGAACAGATGACAACAATTTTCCAGCTGCTGAACAATAAGGTGGAAGTCTTTTTTTCCTCTCTCCCCCTCCATCCCACCCGTCCCCCCACCTCCACAGGGCAGAGTCTAGGAGCCAGGACACTTCCTTGGCTTATAAAAGGGGAAAAAACCCATGAGCTCCTGGATTTCCCAGAGGTGACCACGGGGCCTGAATGGAGGGACTAGGGTATCACAAAGGCAGGCTGATGGGAGGGGGAAGGGAGCCCCAAAGTGAGGTTTTCAGTGCAAAGCTTTGGCTTCTGGCCCAGGAATCGCGACCATTGAAACCTGACTTTGGGAAGGCCAGTGGATGTCTGGTCAAGGATACTGATCTGCCAAAGCACCTGAGAGCCCTCCAGGTGACTGGTCATTCATATTCAGTTTGTTCCCACCTGTGACCACCACGAATGCAGAAAGGACAACTTTCTGGAATAATCAGTGACATCTCCCCTCACACCCAGGCACCCAGATCCAAAACAGCCCCCTCAGAAGCCAAAGGGACTCCCCAAAGTCCCCACCACTGTCCTGGTGTGCCTTTAAAAGTACCAGCAGTCCCTGACACCAGGATGCCAAAGCCCACCTCTTATCTGTGCATCAACTGAATGTACCAACCCCACTCCCACAGGCAGGGATTTGCAGCCAGGCCAGGGGGGGCCGCAGGGCCTGGTGTCTCCTTGCCAGAGCCCTGGTGAGTTTGCCACCCTAAAGTGCTTCTACAGCCTCCCCATGCTGATGCCCAGACCCTTCACTGCCAGGTCAGGCACTGCAGGCCCAGGAGGGAGAGCCGTAACAGATGCAGGCCACTTACTTCTCCCTTTTCAGAGCAGACGGCTCATCCCTAGTCCCCTCCCCATTGTCAGCATCACTGGCTGCACTGGTTGTATTACTAAAGGCATGTTTTCCAGAAACCGGGAGGTGACAGGCCTGTGGTGCCCCTCATAGGTCAGAGAGCCCGCATGAGTTGTCTCTTGCTTCAGAGTGATAAAAAACCACTGGCAGCAAGAGCTGAGAGTAAAGAAGGAAAATAAGTGGGAGAACAAAAATGGTGCCCTATACTCTGGCCCTCGCCCTATCCTAAGAGCATCTTCCCTGAGGAGATAAGGAGGCCCCCAGGCCCAGTGACAAAGACTTCATAGAAATCATCAAGAATGAGGACGAGAGAAGAGGGGTTTCATGCCCCAGGCTCCAAACTGGGGAGCAGAAGGATTTCCAGTCTCCTCAGCACAGCTGTCAGATGACAATTTGGACAAACTACTGTAATTATCCTGCTTATCTCCATAGAACCTTCTAGAACTAACAGACAAACTAGGCTCCTGAAAGGATTATAGTCAACCAGTCCACCCTCTCATCCCTGCCCCACAACAGTGTTAACCTAGATTTTATTGGCATACACCCTTCACCTTTATCTGCACACCTGAACCCCATCAGTAGTATCATTTTATAAGATTTTGTAAAAATTTTGAAAATAAATGTAACTTCAAGTAGTTCGAGGCATCAATATCCATGATATCACAGATATGGTAAAAAAGCTATATACTTCATCCTCTAATATGCATTAAAATAAATACACCTAAAATAATTTCATATACAATTACCAGTCTGGCCCATATACCATACTTTGGAAACATCATCATACAGCAATCTCTTGTGAGTAGCAATCTGATCCTATGGTTCCCTGCTACCATCCAGGGACTAACTGCACCAGAAGCCTTCTGGGGAGTTCTGTGAAAACCTTGACTTCCTGGCTGCACCCCAGACCTCCAGAGGCCGAATTGTCAGGGGTGAAGGTGAAAGTGAAAGTCGCTCAGTCGTGTCCAGCTCTTTGCGACCCCATGGACTGTAGCCCACCAGGCTCCTCTGTCCATAGAATTCTCTGGAGTGGGTTGCCATTCCCTTCTCCAGGGGATCTTCCCAGGGATCAAACCTAGGTATCAAACCCAGGTTTCCCGCATTCTAGGCAGATTTTTTTACCATCTGAGCCACCAGGGAAGCCCATTGTCAGGGGTAGGGCCTGGGAATTGGAATTATAAGACACTCTCCAGTTGAGAATGCAAAGCAGGCAGGTTTGGAAAAAAAAAAAAAGGTCCTAGCTATATTAAACTGTTTTCAGTTATAAGGATCTTACCATCTACTCCCCAAAGCCCATTCCATCATGAGGTGGCTCGAACAGATAGATTGTGGCTCCTTTTCTTTTCCACTAAGTTTGTGGTACCCAATGGAGTGGCTCAGACAAGCCAAATCTTTGCACACGAGAGTTTCAGACACTGAATGTGATGTGCACATCCTCGTCTCTCCTTTGACAGACAATCCTCCCCCACCCCTGCCCCCAAAGCCCCTGAGTCCGCCCTACCTCCCTCTGCTTCCCCTCACCACCTGAGCACTTGCTACCAGAGGTTTTTTATTACTCTGAAGCAAGGGACAACCCATGTGACCTATGAGAGGCACCACTATCACCTTCCAACTTCTGGAACACATGCCTTTAGTAATGCAACCTAAAATTAAACCCAGCCCTTCTGATTTGTCTCACTTCAGCACCTTCCAGGAACACAGTGACTAAGAACACAGGCTTAGGGATCAGGTAGACACTGGCTTAAATACAAACACTATACTTAACTAGCTTAGTGCAGCCCTGGGCCAATTACTTAATTTTTTGAGTTTCAGTTTCTTTATAAAATGAGTATCTCAGAGAGTATTGCAAAGATCAATATAATGTGTGTAAGCACTCAGCACAGCAGAAAAGCACACAGCGGCGCTCGAAATGAGGCACCATATACACCCAAGCACCACTCTGACATCCGTTTTTCAGTCCTCCTTTCCTACCCAGCCCCACCCTGAACAGCACCTCGGTGACCCTAGCTCGCTGGGCCCAGGTGAAATACACCCAATGCTTAAGCTTCAGGACATATCATTTGGCCTGTCCTTTCTCTGCTCAAAACTCATGGCAACGACTGTCCAGCAAAGAGAAGAGTCTCACAAAGCGGCCCAGACTCTGAGAATGTGATGTTGCTCAATCAACAAACTCTGGAACTGTCGTGGCATCTGTTACTACCAACAGGATGCCCAAAAATGCCACCCTGTCTCCTACCTCCCGAGACAGCTTCAACACCAAGGACCACAAGGAAGGAAGGATGGCATCTGTCCAGATCTGGCTTTTTGCTCTTTCTCTTAAGGAACAAAATGGGGCTTCTCTGGTGGTCCAGTGGTTAAGAATCCACCTTGCAACCCAAGGGACATCAGTTCTATCCCTGGTCTGGGAAGATCCCACATGCCTTGGGACAACTAAGCCTGTGTGCCACAACTACTGAGCCTGCACTCTGGAGCCCGTGAGCCACAGTTACTGAGACTGTGTGCAGCAGCTGCTGAAGTCTGCATGCCTAGAGCCTGGGCTCCACAACAAGATAAGTCTCTGCAATGAGAAGCCCAGGCACCGCAACTAGAGAGTAGCCCCTGCTCACTGCAACTAGAGAAAAGCCCTCACACAGCAATGAAGACCCAGTATAGCAAAAAAAAAAAAAAAGTAAAGGAGCAAAATGACTGAGTGCTCTGGTTTCCCAGCAGCCTGATCCTTGAAAGGAAGCAGGAAGCAGAAAAGAGCGTCTTTGGGGAAGGAATACCTCACGCCCTCCCTATTGAAAGATGTAAGGTGTCAGAGACAGGGGCTGAAGGGACACCTAGACAGTGGTCCTCCCCTGGGGTGGTGTGCTCTCCAGGGGACATGTGAAAATGGCTGGAAATACCTGGGGTTGTCACATCCAGAAGAAATCCTGTTGCATCCAGTGGGCAGAGATGCTGCTAAACATCCTCCGACACACACAGGACGGCCCCATGTCCTATGTCAGTGGTGCTATAGCCAAGAGTGGCTGAGCCAGAGTGAGGGCAGAGGGCGTCTGGGGTGTGCGAGACAAGTCAGGATTGACTCAGGAGTCCTGGGTCCCAAACCCAGGGGGCCGCTAACTCACCACAAGACCGTGGCCAAGTCACTTCCTGGGGCCTCAGTCTCCAAAGGGGTAAGATGAGAGATAAGAGCAAGATGAGCTTTGAACTCTCAGACTTTGGTTCTAAGCAGAACACAAGGAGGAGAGGGGTCTGGACTTTCCAGGGGTTGCGGTGTGAAAGTCTAGGGGAGAGGGAGGACCCTGGCGAGAGGCCATTGCCTGGGCCAGGTGTGAGGTATAGCACACGAACAAGTCTCAGCACCCGCACAGGACTTCCTCCCTGCCTTCCAGCACAGCAGAGGGAAGAGAGGGAGACCTAGAGCTCGGTGCACCCCTCGCACGGCCCCAGCTTTCCAAGGTCTCCACACAGTCCCCCAGGCAGGCGGCAGACAGGGCCAGGTTCAGAACCGTGTTTCCTGAGAGTCACGCAGAAGCCTCAGCACCCGAGAACCTTCAGGAAGGGAGTCGCCAACTCCCAGGCAGATGGCTGAGCTGGACAGGGTAGATCACTCACCTCCCTCCTGCCTCCCCCACTTGGATCACCTCCCAGGGCCTCGACACCATCCCAGTAGTGGTCCTCACTTGGGAAGGATGGCAGAAGACTGGGGAATGGGGCATGGAGCTTGGGGAGCCAGGAAGGATGAGACAGCACAACAGAACGGGGCGGGCAAGTTTTAACTGTGCCTGCACGTTAATGGATGTTTTCCTGTTTGTTTCGACAACTGCCCTTCAAGGTAGAGCCTTGATAGAGAGACTGAGGCTTCGAGGCTGTGGTTTGCTCAAGATTACATTGCCAGTCTGACTCTGACACTCAAGTTCTTTCTGCTTCCCAGAGAGGAAGGAGGAAGGAAGAAAGAGAGAGATGGGCAAAGAGTGAGAGCTTGGAGGATCCAGTGGGATGAAGGGAGTGGAGAGTGACAAACAAATCACAGCACTGGTTCAGAACAACCAAACCCAAACCACAACATCCAAGTGGGTGCTGTCCTCATCGAAGTGGTTCCTGGGAATTTTAGGCATTTATCTGAACGATGCTGCCAGGGTTCAGAGCATTTATGGCAACTAGTAGGGAACTGCCCCAGAGTTGGTTCACAACTGACACCAGGAACCCATCTCTTGGGGGTCCTTGATGGACCCTTGATGGACACCCATCTCTTGGGGTCAATCCCATGTCAGTGGTACTTAACAGGCCCATTTAAGTACCTCACATAAGTATTGGTTACCAGACTGGTCATATTTTATAAAGATAGCTCCCCTCATTCTGTGGGGGTGTGCAGTGACAGGGAGGTCAGTGGGGTTCTATGCATGAGTGATGGGTGTGTGCAGGGGGCTCTCTGTGGTTCTATTTTTGAGAGGATATGGGAATGGGGATGGATGGGGGTCTGGGTGGGGTTTCTGCTTCCTTTCCCAAATGGATCCCTCTGCACTCACGAGTATAAGGAGGCTCAGTAGGCATCTCCGTGGGGGTCTCCCAGTACTCATGTCATAGCTCACACACATGAGCAGGTGTGGGTCAGAAGCAGGAAGGCCCTGGTGAAGAGGAACAACCTGGGAGTGACCTTCCTGACCCACAGAAGAGACAGCACCACGGGGCACAGGCCTGGACAGGAGCCAGGGCCCCACCCTTTCATTCTTGTAAAGAGCACCTGCCTGATTCTCCAAGGTTGTCAAGCAGTACACAGACAGAGGGGGACAGGGCGGCAGAAAGGGAGAAGGAAGGATCTGAGAAGCTTTGCACTTTCATAACAAAATCTGATCTCACTGCCCCTAGAGAAGGGGAAGAGCAAACATCAAAGAACACTTTGCTGCTAACAGTTTTTTAAGTAATCAAAGCAACACCAGGCAAAAGTCTCCAACGAGCACCAGCATCGACTAGCTGTAAGGATGTGAAGACACAGTCTGGGAGGAGAAAGGATGAGAAAGGCCACCAGTAGCTCCTGGCCCCCATCCACCGACTGCTCTGTGCTGCTTCCCAGAACCAAGAGGCCCTGCTGGCAACCTGCACAACCCAGCTGGGGCTAGACCAGGCCCTGGCCCTGAAGGGTGGGAGGGCAGTCCAGTGGGCCTGCCATCTGGGGCAGGATGCCCCCATGGCCCTGCAGGAGGGTCTTGGGGGGGGCAAATAATGTTTGAACAGAAAAAACGGAGGGGCGGGTGAAAGGGGAGCCTGTCAAGACTCTCAGGTCCCCTTTGCACACAGAACCTGCTGGGGCTTTGTCAGAACCCTCTAGAAGCTGCCTGCTCTTTCCTGTCCATGCACCATGGTCGCTCACCCTATCAGGACAGGTATGCAGGCGGAAGATTCTCCTCAACCTCAAGAAAATCCATTCCTGCTCCCAGTTCCCCATGCTCATGTCCCTCAAAAGCAAGACAGCTTTCCTAGACATCAGACTCCTATTCTGCCAGCTGTAGCTAAAACATACTCTCTCCAACTCAGCCCCCCAAATCCAAACTGGTCACTGAATGATACATAGGCCTAGAGAAAGCGTTGTCTGGCAGTAACAGTAGTAGAGTAGGAGTCAAAGGGCTAGAGTACCAAGGAGTGATTGAGATTGGGCCTCAGTTTACTCCCCCGTGCAATAGAAGAGTACAAGTAGCTAATGGTCCCTGAAATCCTGGCCAATTCTAGATGCTCAAGGATCCAACACCGAGAAGATGCTCAACCTGGCACTGTCTGTGTCCCAGAGCCCTTGGACTCTGTAAACCTGATGCTCCTCTCCTGTGTGGTCTCGCCTGGGTGGCTCCAGGCTCCAAGCTCATCCAAGGCTATTTCTGCTGCAGACACAGAGCCCCTGGGGGCTAGGACAGAAACAGTGACTTACAGGAAGTCTGGAAATACATGCCAGGCTGCAGAGGTTCCAAGGGCCACGCACAGCAATAAAGAGGCTGATTTATTTTCATCAGTGAAATGCCGAAACCCAATCCCTGGAACAAGCTGACCCAGCAGACGACGGCGGGGAGCTCCCCACCCAGAGCAGAATTAGCTAGATCGCAGCCTCCCAGGTCTCACCACTGGGGCTGATGCTGGGAGGGACAGAAGGGGATGCCACCTCAGCCAGTGTGACCACAGGTCCCTAGGGCTGGCCTCTTCCCACCTTGCCCCTGGCCTGCAAGGGCCTCCAGGATGTAGGCGCAGGAGTGCTAGGCCCACATGCCCACGTGCACAGGGCAGGGGAGCGGAGGAACGAGAGGCAGGGTGGCTCAGACTCTCATCCTCAAGAAGCCATGGTGAGGAATGGCAGGCATCAGAATCCCAGTTCTACATCTTTCTGGCTGTGTAAGCACTGGGAAATTACTTGACCTTTCTTTCCTGTTTGCTCATCTGTGAAAGGGGAATAAGAATACTCAGCTCACAGGAGGGTCATGAGGAGTAAAGAAAATAACAGGCACCTAACAAAAGCCACCCCCTGTGGCTACGTTGGTGGCTTGGTGGTAAAGAATTTGCCTGCAATGCAGGAGACACAGGAGACACGGGTTCAATCCCTGGGTCAGGAAGATACCCTGGAGAAGGAAATGGGAACCCACTACAGTATTCTTGCCTGGAAAATTCCATGCACAGAGAAGCCTGGTCAGCTGCAGTTCATGGGGTCACAAAGAGTCACAGGCCACAGCACACACAAAATAGAAGCTCATGTGTGGAGGAGGTATGCAGAAGGGAGAGAAATTTTCCTCCTAGTCCCTAATCAAATTGCTCACTGGGAGCGGCAACTAATACAACCGTTATGGAAGCCAATTTGACACTATCAAAATTATACATGCATACATTCATCCAGACAACTCCACTTCTAGAAATTTGTCCTGCAGACAGATTTGCACAAATGAAATGGTTTATGCACAAATAAAAAGGTTACTCACTGCAGTATTTTTCAAAACAGTAAAAAATTGGAAACAACCTAACTGTCCATGCTATTTATAGTTAAATAAAATACTAGAGAAGGAAATGGCAACCCACTCCAGTATTCTTGCCTGGAGAATCCCATGGATGGAGGAGCCTGGTGGGCTGCAGTCCACGGGATCACAAAGAGTCGGACACGACTGAGCGACTTAACTAACTAAAATACTAGTTAAATCAAATATTATTCCATGTACAGTGGAATATTATGTAGCTGAAAACAATGAGAAGGCTCTTTGTGTGCTATTATGAAAAGATCTCCACGATGTGTCATTAGATGAAACAGCTCAGGTACAAGCCAAATCTTTACAGTGTCTACCAGACCCTGAATGATCTGGTCCCGGTTACCTCTGACCTCAACTCCTATTACAATGTTCATTGCAGTCACACTGACCCCTGTGCTGCTTCTCAAACATCTCAGGTGGGCTTCTGCCTCAGGACCTTTGCACTTGCTGCCCGCCTCACCCCTGCCTGGAATGCTATTCCTCAGATATTTGCTTGGGTGACTCTCTTACCTCCTTCAATTCTTTGTTCATATGTCCCCTCCTCAGTGAAGCCTAGGCTGATAAGCTTTTAAAATTTTTCAAATTTTAAAACATTTCAATACCCAACCAACAACAGCTCCCAATCACCCTTACTCTGCTCTATTTTTTTGCAGAGTGTTTATCACCTTCTAATATGCTCTCTTGCTTACAGTTGACCCTTGCACAATGCAGGGGTTAAGGGCACTGACCCATGCAACATCCACACCCCACAGTCAAAAATCCACATACTGCTTTTTCTGCCCTCAAAACAAAGGAATTGATAAATGACTCACCAAAGGGCAAGAAGTTGAAACAGTTTGGGTAGAATCAGGACTAGTTCTTTTGATCCCACATATTCTAATCTCTAACTGAACACAAACTTTTTGCCACAAAGATCCATAAAATAGGGGACTTCCCTGGTGGTCCAAGCTTCCACTGCAGGGGACACAGGCTCAACCCCTCATCAGGGAACTAAGATTCCACATGCCACCAAGAGTGGCCCAAAAAAAACCCATAAAATGAAAATACAGGTATCATATTTGTGGAGAAAAGGCTGTGTATAAGGGACCTGCACAGTTCAGATCTGTGTTATCCAAGCATCAGATATATTTATATCTTAAAAAAAAAAATTATTCTTTGTCTTCTCCCACTAGGATACAATCACGACAAGGGCCAGGATCTTTATTGTGTTCACTATTGTATCCTCAGCATCTAGAATAGTGACACACAGTAGGCACTTCATAAATATTTGTTGGTTGAATAAATGAATTTTACCACAGACAGTTCTTTGTGCCAAAGAACAAATGATTTGTTTTTTTCTTTATTTCTTCTTCTTCAATACAGTGGATTCAAGGTTATGCCTATAATCACGTCATTCTCACTCTCCTGCATCCTGATATCTTTTCTCGAATGAAAGAGAAAGAAGCATCTTTACAGCTGTTCCAGGATCAGTGAACTCGGAGAAGCACTGTGTACAGTACCACCCAAGACCACGTGCTGGTATCAGTGACAACTAACATTGACTGATGACTTCTGAACAGGCACAGGATTGAGCACCCATCCATTATCTCAGTTAACTCTCAGAGCCTACAAGAGAAGTAGATCCTGTCCCCATTTCACAAGGTAGAACACTGAGGCTCAGAGAGGCTAAATGATTTGCCCAAGGTCAACAGAGGGCAAGAGACAGAGCCAGGGCTTGACCCCAGCAGCTTCAAGTCCCAAGCCCACTGTCAACCACTATGGTGCCTCCACTGCCTCCCAAGGATGTGGGTTTTGCCCCTTCTCGGACCACTCTAAGACACTGTCCTTCTTCACCTCGATGGAGGCTGCCTATTATGGAAGGTTTGTGAGCTCAGCAACTTTGCCAGGATCTTAGAAGGTCTACTTTGGCCACCTGAGGCGAAGAGCTGACTCATTGGAAAAGACCCTGATGCTGGGAAAGATTGAGGGCAGGAGGAGAAGGGGATGACAGAGGATGAGATGGTTGGATGGCATCACCAACTCGATGGACATGGGTTTGGGTAGACTCTGTGAGTTGATGGACAGGGAGACCTGGCGTGCTGTGGTTCATGGGGTCACAAAGAGTCGGACATGACTGAGCAACTGAACTGAACTGAACTGAACTTGGCAGGGGGAGGAGCGAAGAGAAGAAAGAGATGTACAGGGGATGAATCACCCATGAGCAGCTGGGGAAGTAGAGGAAGGGGAATCATGAAAGAAGAAAGGACAGATCACCCTATGGATCCCAGATCCACTGAAACCTCTTCCCACAAATGGCCTCAGAACTGTCCATTGGACAGGAAGCAGGGCCTGGGAGGGTGGGCCAAAAGGGATGGGCTCTGTTGCCTACAGAGAAGCACACCAGCTAGCAGGCAGGAGAGGTGAGCAAGACACACAAAAGCTCCAGGGAGGGTGCTGAACCTCACAGGCTGATGGAGAGATAGGCCCGAAGACCAGCACCACTAACGAAGAAGTTAAACTCTGCCCAGAAGCAAACCAGCCTCAGATAGCACCTCCGAGCCAGCCGCAGGCCAACTGGCCTGGACGAGGAGAAAGAAGCCAGGCACAGCCTCCAAGGGCAGGGAGAAGCACCCAGGGCCTGAATAGATACAACAAGGAACAATCCAGAGAGACAACTGTCACCAGCTCTGTTCTCTCCTAGTGCCCATCACTCAGCCATGTCACTCAGCCTGGACAACAGATCCAGGCCCCAAGTACCCATCCACTGTGGGATTTTGTGTGCTCCTTCCTCTTAATCTCCTGGTTCGTTCTCCTCTCCTGGATTCCATGCATATGGTTCCTCAGTGCTCCACTCACCCTCCCTCCACCTTCTCCAACATTCCCACCTTCACCAACCCCTGCATCCCATGGATCTCCTAATACCCAGCCCACCACGGGACCAGGCAGCATGACAAGGAAGCCAGAGCAATTTGATTGCTTTCTTTCCCTCTACTTTCTAGCCTTTAAGCAATGTTGTTAGGCCACTTCTGATTAGAAAAACAATTCTGTTTTCAATGCTATCTATGCTCTTAGGCCCAAGACAGATACAGTCCTTCTGCAAAGCCATCCACCTCTGATTACCACCATCCCCCAGAAACTTCTCTCCTGAGAAGCCTGGCTTTTAGCCAAGATCTTCTCCATTTGACTGTGGCTCAAGGAGGATGGCACACCTGTCTGATCTGGCCGCACCCCCTCCCCTCCCTTGTCTGCAGGCAACTCCAAGAAAGGACTTTCTACAGCACCCGGGCTAGCCCAGGGCTCACCATCTAGTAGGTGCTCTCTAAGTATTTGGGAAAGAAAGGAGAGACAGAAGGAAGCAAAGGAAAGCAGAAGGAGGCAGGGGAGCAAGGGAATGATGGGTGAAAAGCAGCTTTCGTTGGGTACCAAAAGCATTTGATCAATGGAAGCTTGAATTTCCTTTCTTGGACGTGGTTAGATCTTGGGGTCTCGCCGAGTCCAGCTAACTTGCACCTGTCTGCAGGTCTGGCAGGAGAGGAAGCAGAGAGAGTGGTTGGGGGGTGGGGGAAGACTGCATGTTCCCCTGTTCCCGGGGCTGGAGCTTGATATTTGAGCACAGCAAGAAGGCAGACGTGCCGCTCAGGCCACTGGCCAAGAGCTCTGCGTCTGCTCCGAGTGCGGCTCCGGTTTTCCAACCTCCACCCGATGGCAGAGATTACTGAAGACCAAAGGCACATTCAGTCAGGAGGGTATTGGTTTACTGAATGTTCCGCGGGCAGACACTGTTCTCCAAGCCTGCCAGCTGCCTCGCAGAGCAGGGCCAGCTCAGGGGCCGAGGGCATCTGCACAAGGCCCCGCCCCACCCGACCAGGGCAAAGCCGAGCAGGTGGCTGGCAGGTGCTGGGGCGGTGGAGTAGTCTTCTTTACCCACAAGGTCAGGCCGCCCCTACATTTAAATTCGGCACTCTAATCGTTCCAGCAGGTCAGGAGGGAACTCTCTCTTGGGGGAGTAGAAGGGACCCAGATCCTCCTCAAGAAGTCATCCCACCCCTGCCTCTGTCACTGTCTCTATGGCGACCACCACACACTGAGGCCCGTGTCCCTTGTTTCTCGACATCTCTGCCCAAACAGGCCGGGAGGACAAGGGCCCAACCTCCCTGCCACAGCTGATCGACCCTCTCACAGTCCGGAAGTTCTCCCAGGTGGCTAACTCAGATCCCTCCTGCTGCAGTCTAAGCCCTGTGATAGAACAGAGACAGAAGCTGAAGCTTCCCGTAACAGCTGTGAATTTCTCTCTCCCTGCCCTTCCCCCACCCCTGACCCTGGCCCGACCAGAAGGGCTGCCCCCGCCAGCAGTCAGGTGAGAACCTCCCAACAAAAGCCAGGCTCTTGGGGCAGTTCCCTGGGGGTCTAGTGGCTAGGACTCTGCACTTTCACTGCCGTGGCCCGGGTTCAACTCTGGTCGGGGAACTGAGATCCCACAAGCCAGCTCTGCACAAGAAAAAAATAAAATAAAATCAGGCTCTCAGCACCTGTGCTTAGAAAATCACCCCTTAAAACCCCCTGCTCAGAGATAACGGGCGGACGTACCACTCTGGGACCCTTGGACCCTTTTCCTGAATTATTTGGGACTACCTGCAATCTTGTCCTCCCCTCTTTTACCGGTTCTTCCACATCTTACCCCAGAGTTCAGAAGGCAAGAATGTCACACCCTGTGAAAGTATGTCAAGGGCAAACATTCACCATAGTGCTCGAGGGTTCTTCCAAGAGGGCATGGGAGCTGTTGTCCCCATTAACTGCCTCACTCCATACCCAAAGGGGCCACGTTGTGCTACCCACCCACCCCCGCCCTGCCTCGCCCTGGGAGATACAGGGCCATGGGCCATGCAGGTGGCTGAGGCAGCCAGGAGGCAGGACTCACGGCTTTGGTGTTGCCCCACCATCCAAGGACCTGAAACCCAGCCTCCCTCTCTGTGTGATGGGGCAGGTGATCCAGACCAGTACAGGCACCAGTTCCAGGGCTGGAAAGAGATTAGACAAAGCAGCCTAAAGCATTTCAGGCTACAGATGTATAATCTCTCAGATTAAGATCACAGGAAGCAGTATCCCTCATCGGCTCCAGACCTCCATCCACCCCAGAATCCTGCCTTCAACATCTACCTTGTCTGAACAAGGTCCCTAACCTCTCTGTGACTGCCTCAGTTTCCTCTCCTGTAAAATGGGAACACTCATAAGCACGTGTTCATATGGAAGTATTTGGGTCCCAGTTGTGACAAAGGCCCCAGGAAAATGAATAACACATTCCAAAAGTAAGGCAGGGCTTGTAAAAAGGGATGACTGACATGAAGACATCAAGAAAGTAAAAAGCCAGCCCAATAGGAGAAATTTTTCTCCAATAGGAGAAAATTTTTGCAAATCATATATCTAATAAGGGACATATTCTCAGGATATTAAAAAAACTTATAATGATAACAAAAAGACACAGAATCAGAGTTTTAAAATGTATAAAAGATGTAAATAGATGTTCCTTTAAAGAAGAAGGCCAATTAACAAAGATGTTCAACATCACTAATTACTGCTACTGCTAAGTTGCTGCTAAGTCGCTTCAGTCGTGTCCAACTCTGGGCGACCCCAGAGACAGCAGCCCACCAGGTTCTCCCGTCCCTGGGATTCTCCAGGCAAGAACACTGGAGTGGGTTGCCATTTCCTTCTCCAATGCATGAAAGTGAAAAGTGAAAGTGAAGTCGCTCAGTCATGTCCAACTCTTGGCGACCCCATGGACCGCAGCCCACCAGGCTCCTCCATCCGTGGGATTTTCCAGGCAAGAGCACTGGAGTGGGGTGCCATCACCTTCTCCACACTAATTACAAGGAAAATGCAAATCAAAACCACAATAAAACACCACTTTACACCCACCAGGATGGCTAGAGTTCCAAAGATAGAAAATTACAAGTGTTGGTGAGGATGTACAGAAATTATAGTCCTCATACATTGGCTGGTAGGAATGTAAGATGGTGCAGCCACTTTGGAAGACAGTCTGACAGTTCCTCAAACAACTAAACATTGAGTTACTATCTGACACAATAATTCCATGCACAGATATCTACCCAAGAGAAACGGAAACATAAGGACATGCAAAAATTACACACGAATCCCCACAGCAGCATTCTACATAATAGCCAAAGAGTGGAAACAATGCAAATATTCATCCACTGTGGTGTTGGAGAAGACTCTTGAGAGTCCCTTGGACTGCAAGGAGATCCAACCAGTCCATTCTGAAGGAGGTCAACCCTGGGATTTCTTTGGAAGGAATGATGCTAAAGCTGAAACTCCAGTACTTTGGCCACCTCATGAGAAGAGTTGACTCATTGGAAAAGACTCTGATGCTGGGAGGGATTAGGGGCAGGAGGAAAAGGGGACGACTGAGGATGAGATGGCTGGATGGCATCGCGGACTCAATGGACGTGAGTCTGAGTGAACTCCGGGAGATGGTGATGGACAGGGAGGCCTGGCATGCTGCAAGTCATGGGGTCGCAAAGAGTCGGACACGACTAAGCGACTGAACTGAGCTGAACTGATGTGCGTATAAACCAAATGTGGTATGGCCATACGATGGAGTACTACAAAGCAAATCAAAACGAGCCAGCACATGCTACAAGACAGATGAACTCTGAAAACGTCACGCTCAAAAGGCCACAAAAAATCACGCACTGTCTGATTCCTTTTACATGAAACAAGCAGAACAGATAAATCTATAGAGATAGAAAGTAGATTAGGGCAGGGGTGGGGAAAGATGTGGGGAGTGACTATTAATGAGTGAAATCTCTTCTAGGTGGGTGATAATGTCCTGAAATCAGATTATGGTGATGGTTGTACAAGCATAAATATACTAAAACCCACTGAACAGTATTCTTTAAATAGAGGAAGTTATTAAATTACATCAATGTAATGTCATTTCATTATATTTGATTATATTATATTGGGAATATATATTAGCTGTTTAAAATTTTTTTTAAGACAGAGATGGCTGAAAACTGTTTGTGGCTCTAAAGTACCCCTCTCGCCACCCCACCCCCCCAACACACACACATCCACGTCAAGCGAATGAAAAGATAAGGAAGTGGGGGATTCTAATAGGCATCTCGGAGAGAAGAGCTGTTTTGGTGCAAATGCCACCTGTCAGGGCTTTCCCCTCATCTCAGGGAGTCTGCTCAGCTCAGTGCGAGTTGTCTGGAGCAGGAAAGCATGAGAAACGGGCCTGGCACAGACCCGGAAATCCACACAGTGAGAAGCTGGCCGGGGAACAGAGAGGGGATGCGCTGGCCACCTCAGTCCCTGGCTTTGCTGAGCCCAAGAGCGCCCAAGGCTCCCGCAGACCCAGGGGAGAGAGCCAGCCCCCGGGCTGCCTCAGATCCTGTCCGAGAGGGCCCCCTGGAGGGCTGAACCGCCTCCACAGAAGGAGGTGCAGGGAGCAAGGAATACTAGGGCCAAGGAAGGGTCCCGAGCCTCTGATGGAGCTGCAGTCACCCACCCGAAGGAAAACATGAGAGACTCTTCGGGAGTTCAAGGTCGGGGGGGGGGGGAGGTCCTCCAAAATGCTCACAAAAGTGCTGCAGGAGGAAACAGCACCCGATGCCTTCAGAATCTTGCTCTGGCAAAGAGCTCAGGCATCGTATCACCCGGACCTGTGATCCCACACAGAGCAACCTCACAGTGGTGCAGGCAGGCAAGAAGGCTTCCATCCCTTCCCTCCTTCCTCTCGTCTCATCAGTCAGGAAAATAGAAAGAAAAACCTACCGCAACACCCCCACCCCTCACATCCACACCTGGTGCCCGGTAAGGGTGGACAAGCGGGAAGAACTAACTCTGGGTGACTGGCACTGGGCATATTGATCACTGCCCAGAGGCTCTTTATTACCCAAGTGTGACTAGAAAAGGCACACGGGACTCTCCCTAATGTCATCTGGGGGCAGAGCAAGCTTTAAAACCACATCCTACAAGTGCCGCTTTTTCTGCCTAATGGTTGCACACAGTAGCCGCCTATAGGCATTTGAGGACAATACGTAGGCAATGTTGCCAGGCACAGGGTTGGCACACAAGGCCAGCTGTCATCTAGTCATTGTCTTTGTCATCATCACTGTCATCGCTGGGGAAGTCCCCTTAGGAATCCACCTGCCTCGATTCACTGATAAGGAAAACTGAGAACCAGAGAGGGAAAGTAACTTTCCCGAGGTAACCCAGCAAGTTGGTATCAGAGGCAAGACTCCTGACTTCCAAGAGTGGGGCTCCCAGAACAGAACCAGCTACAGATGGTTCCCAGAGAGTAGAGGGACCAGGGGAATGTTTTTTCTTAAGAAGAAAGAGCTTGTATCCAATCAAAATCACACCTCTATCTTCTTTCCCCCAGGACTTCAATAATAATAATAACAGACACGATTATTGCCAGCATAGTATACACCAGGCACTCTACTTCTCACATTTCCACACGTCTTAGCTCACTGAGTCTTAACAATAATCCTAGGAGGAAAGCGCTGTTATTGTACTGATTTTACAGATAAGACATCAGAGAGGCAAAGTGGCTTGACCAAAGAACACGATTATAAACAGAGCTTGGAACCAATCTCCTGATTCTCAATCTCACAGTCTTAATCCCGAGAGTAGACAACAGTCTGTTCAACGATATTTCTGTCCTCTTCCACGCAGATTCCCTACCCCCTTTGAAGTTAGGCATCGATCTGTGACTTGTTTTGGCCAATGTAATGTGAACAGAAGGAAAGCGTGTCTTGTCCAGACCAAAGCAGCATGCGAGTCCCAGTGTCCTCCGCCTACTTTAGCAGCCAAAGTGGACACGCCTGTGACATGAAGCCACTACCAGCCTGGAGGAAGTAAGAAGAACAGAGACCACTGCCAATCCCACTGGACTGGCATCATGAGCAAGTAATACACTTCTGTTGATTAAGCCACTGAGAATTGGGGGCTGTTTGTTATGCAGCATAACCAAGCCTCTCCTGACTGACACAGCCACTGAGCAATGCTGCTTCTCAATACACGTTCAAGGAAGGGAAACTCTGCACATCCATCTTAGCTCCTCACAAGTCACAAAAAAGGAACAATGAGTTCAAAGAAATGGAAAGAATTGCTAGCTACCCCACCATCCTCATTTTACAGGAAATAATAAAGGTCTAAAGAAAAGGAGTTACCAAAGACACTCAAGCCTCCTGCCTCCCAGGCCAACATCTGTCTGGGTCTGTCTGCCCCTCCATGTTTCTCACTTGCTTCCTTCTCCTTTTCACTCTCTCCCTGTTTGTGTGTGTCTCTCCCTTCCTCTTTCCTTTCTCTCAAAAACAAATTGGAATTCTTGAACAAGCCCAGCTGATGAGAAGTCACTACAGACCAGGGACTCCTGGCTGCCATTGGAGAGGCTCTTCTCCAGCTCAGACAAAAGACTGTGCAGAGGAGATGGGGGTCCCTGGGAGCCGGAAGCTCTCCCCCAAGGAAGGGGCCTCTGCTCCTCAGGGAGCCTGAGCGTAAGAGACTCGGATGAAAAAACCAGCCCCTTGTCACCAGCCCCTGGCTGTGGTGGGGCTGCCCACAGAAACAGGAGGGGCCGCTGAACATCCTACAGGAGGAAAAACACAGAAGAGGGGTGGTGAGCAGTCCCCTGGCCATCTTCAGCCAGGACAGCAGTCTTGTCTTTTCTCCCTTCATTCTTCCTTTCGGCTCTGAGTGACCTGCTGCCTTACCAGCCCCAGTCCTCCTCCCCAATCCTCTTTTAAGTCTTAAGAAACTCGAATCAGTGAAATGTCCAAGGAGGTAGGGGAAGGGAGGGAAGGACTGGGTGGGCAAGGAGGCAATGCAAGCCTCGTCCACCTGCGAGTTTCTCGGCAGTGGGAGGCAGCCCACACCCCTCTGGCCTGGCACTTGTTTCCAGGAAGGCCTGCCCTGGAACACTCTGGAGGAGTCTGGAGACAGCTCTGTGCACCACAGGCAAAAAACAGAGCCCCGCTCCCACCCCCGGTGAGCTGAGATCTGGGCACGGGGTTTCAGCACTCAGGCCAAAGAGCTAATGGGGCTGCTGGAGGCTGTGAAACGTGGTATCAGCTAGAGTGCTGAAATGGCAGGCTCCAGACCAAACCGGAGAAAGACAGGAGGCGGCTCATGGGAGACCAGACTGCTCTCCTTGCCTCCACCACCCCGGACCTTCACTTGCTCCTCACTCGGGACCAAGATCCTAGGCATCCAACTAAAGGAAGCCCAGCAAACCCCTCCCCAGGTGTGATGGACTGAACTGTGTCCTCCCCCACCCTCCACTAAATCGCTGTGCTGAAGTCTTAACCCCCAGGACCTCAGAATATGACTGTACTTGGAGACAGAGTCCTTAGAGGGGGTGATTAAGTTAAATGAGGTCATAAGGGTGGGCCCCAACCCCACACAAGCGATGTCCTTAAGAGGAGGTGAGGACTCAGATCCGCACGGAGGGAGGGCCACGTGAAGACACACGCGAGGGGTCGGCCGTCGACAAGCCAAGGGGGCCTCAGGAGAAGCCAGCCCTGCCCACACCTTGACCTCAGACTTCTGGCCCAGAACTGGGAGAAAATGAATGTCTGTTGTTTGAGGTAAACAGTCATGGTACTTTGTTGCGGCCGCCAGCACAGACTAGGACATCAGGCCCTCGGGTCCACCAGAGGGCTCTGCTCCCAAAGGAAGGAGTCCCTGAGATGACAGGCACCCCCTCTTCCCCTCAGCGACCCCTCCCAAGGCCTGGAACCTTCTCTTCCCAGAAGGTTCTTCTTTGGATTCTTCACCTTTCATCATTAGCACCCCCAACCCCACTTTCTGGCTCGAGTGCAAAGAAGCAAAAATGGCCCCAGGCAGCACAGTGACCGCAGCCTCGGTCCACCAGGCAGAGGTGCACTCTCCCTTGATTTCTGCTGTTACTTCCTGGCCCAGTCCTCCAGGGAAATGGGCTGCCCTGCAGGGCACCCTGTCATCTAAAGTGAAGAGTGAGGGGTGTGAGGAGGGGAAGAAGCTGAGCTCCAGAGGGAGAGAGGGATTCGGAGCCGATCCCTGGATCCACATGCCAACCCCATCTCTGTTCTTCGTACCCTGGGCGAGATCACTGCCCTCCCCACGTGGGGTGTGGTCATCACGCAATGCAGTGGCCACAGGGTGGGCTGCGGTCCTAAGAGAGTTCCACACGTAGGGATGCCTCCCCCTTGGGCAGGTCCCTTCCCCTCCAGAGCCTGATCTGAGGGGACCAGCCTCCAGGGACCAGAGGTCCTCACATGATTTCTTCCTTCATTTTGCCGCTGAGATTGACGGAGGACTCCCTGAGGGAAGGGCCAAGCACACTGAGTGCCCTGGGGAAAACTGCACAAGGGTCCAGGGGGAGGCCATGCAGGCAGCAAGGGAGGGGTTAAACACAGAACAGGTTCACAGGCAAGGCTAGGTCGGGGTCACCGGGAGGGCTTCCTGGAGGAGTGGGAGCTCTGGCCCCAGCGCTGACCACCTCTCGCTTCGGGGAATGCCGAGGTGGGGCCCAGGCCAGAGAGGACCTTTGTCGCCAAGACCTGGGCTCGGTGCCCTCGCCCACCACCCTGAGTCACCCAGCGGACTCCAGAGGGACTGGCCGGCCCCTCCTACATCCACCCCCAGTGGGCCTGACATAGGAAAGGCAGACAGCCTCCAGAAATGTCATCACCCTACCTTGCATACATCACCCTCTCTGTATTTTGAGAGGCCAGTCCCTCAGCAGAGGCTGTCCTGAGTGAGCAGCCTCTCCCGTAAGGGGGACAGGGGGACCTCAGGGAGGTGCCTCAGCTATTCACGACCCCAAAGCCCAGCTAAGTACCTGCCACGGGTGACATTCTGTGTGGCCCTGCATGTAGCCCCCGTCCTGAGAGGCAGGGCAGGTGTGACCTGGACTGCTTGGTGGTGACTGTAGGGGCACAGCAAGTAGACACTCAGCCAGGCTCGGCAGGACCCAGGTACTGCCACAGACCAGACACCCAGGACAAGCGCTGCAGACAACGGCCAGCCGCAGTCAGCACTGGGGCTCCATGTCGGATGAGCTCTTTACTAGTGAGGCAACCTGGGCAGGTCGCTTAACCCCTCTGCGTGTAGTTCCCCATCCAGGCAGAAGAAGAGTGCCCACCTCACAAGGTGGCTGCGGGCATCAGATGAGACGGTGGCTATCAAGCACTGGACATCGTGACCAGCATGTGGCAAAGCCAGAGCTGACTCCCAAGGCCAAGGGGCCTCCTCCCTTAGCCCTGTGGGCAGACCCCTGAGGTCACGGTCACTACTGACACGGCAGAGACTCACAAGGAAACACAGCAGGCAGCCTTGCTACAGTTCCTGTTCCCCAAAACGTACTCAAAATAAACTGTCGACAAAACCCCTATTTTACAGCAAAGTAAACTGAGGGCCCCAGAGGACGACACCTTGGCAAAGGATTTGAACCCAGGCAGTTTGGCTCCAGGGACCACACTCTTAACCACTCTACAAACTGCCTCACACGAAAACTGCTACAATAGCCCAGGGACGTGGGTACTGCCACCATCCCAAGTTTGTAGATGAGGATACGAGGAACACGAGATGTGAAATCACTTGACCAAGGTCACAGAGCTGCAGAGGGGACACCTGCAGGGTGGACACGCATGCTTGAGCCCTGCACTCCAGCACCTCGGGGTCGGCCTGCCTCTCCTGGTCCAGCGGCTCCCTGGGGAGTAGGCAGAGCCATCTCTGGTACATCGCATCCCATGAGGCCAAGCCCCAGCTCCAGCGAATGGCCAAGCCCCTCCCAGGCTCCAGCGTGAACCATCTCTTGAGCACCCCCAGAGTCCTGGGAGTTAGGCACCCTTATTCCGCATGTGCGGAAACCAGGCCCAGAACCAGGAAAACAGACACAGGACTCCTGCTTCCCTCCCAGACCAGAGACTAGCCAGGAGGAAATGCAAGCTGGATGGCGTGACCGACTCAATGGACACGAGTTTGAGCAAGCTCTGGGACATGGTGAAGAACAAGGAAGCCTGGCGTGCTGCAGCATGGGGTCACAAAGAGTCGGATGCAACTCAGCAATTGATCAACAACTAGGCCCCAGAATCTAGAGCCTTCCAGAAATGCTCCAGCCGGGAAAAGCAGGATGGGAGTAACAATCACTGCTCCCGCCACAAGGCCACCCGGCCAGCTCTCCTGTCCCTGTGGGGCATGTAGCCCGGCAACAACAGGAAGCACACAGTGGGACTGGGATAACGTGGGGTGTGCCCAGACCATGTGAGGTGACCCCCTCAGCCACCCAGCCCCAGGCCTAGGCCAGCAAGCCAGGGAGGAGGATGGCTGGGCTGAGAGCCACTCTCTTTGCCTTCCCTTCCCACCCTCGGGCTTAAGGCCAGCATCTCAGCCTCTAGACAGGAGCCCCTCTGTCCCTACAGGACAAGCTGACCTTTAACTGGCCTGAAGGTCCCACTGGTTCCATCCCCCTGCCTGGGGGAGCAGATTGGAGAAGAAAGGAGGGCGGATAAGGGGGTGGGAGAGGAGCCCAGGGCCTCCCTCGCCCCCTTCTTCCTCGCCTTTGGTACCAGCCTCTGGCTCCTTC
The DNA here is from genome assembly GCF_014754425.2 of Oryx dammah. Classification (NCBI taxonomy): domain Eukaryota; kingdom Metazoa; phylum Chordata; class Mammalia; order Artiodactyla; family Bovidae; genus Oryx; species Oryx dammah. The sequence goes on along the minus strand of NW_024070211.1, from coordinate 29,688,254 downwards.
CGCCCACTTCCTTCCCTCAGGCTGACTCTGACCCAAGTCCCATCCTTCCCGTAGCCCCTCCTTTCCCCTTAATTATTTTACCTTCTGTTTGCCTGGCACTTTATAGTTTACTAAATGTTTTTACATTTATCATCACATTGAATCCACACCAGGGAGAGATGGAGAGACATTGAAAATTCCTTCAGACTGCCAAGTGTTCTTGTTAAAAATGCAAACATCCCCAGGACGATAGGCTGGCAGCCACCGGTACCTCAGGACTGATTCATTGCATCCTCTTCCTCCTCCCAGCTACTGGGTTCAAGGGGACGAGATTGGAGGGAGGAGTACTTTGGGGGCGGCCTCAGCATAGTGGGCAGGGCTTAGCGTCTGGGCCTCTGGGGGCAGCAGAAAGAAGAGCAAGAACTAAGCAGGTACAAAGACAAACTCAGACCATTGCAACACTGCACGTGAACTTCTCTCATCAAACCCAGAACTCTAGCCCCACCAGCACCTTCATCACGCTCCCTCTGAACTCCATTGCTCATTCTGGAGTGTCCAAGGTCAGAGAGAGACACTTTATGCAGAAAAACGCCAAAAAGACTTTCAGGGTGGAGTCAACAAACCCAAAACCTTGGAGATGGAGGCAGGGTGAGGGCCCCTAGGCTACCTAACGCAGCTCTGCCAGGTGGCCCAGGGTCCCCTCCCCAGGACCAGCTTCAGTCTGGTGCAGAAGCACGGAGGTTGGGTGCTGGTGTCCTTGAATGAACACAGGCTGGTCATGGGTATAAATCAAAGGGGGCCTCAGTTACCCCATCTGAAAACTGATGGGGGATGGGGAAATAAGCCTGTGACCAAACCCCAGACAGGGTGTCTCAAGAGTTCCTGAGCTCCAGACAAGCTCACTTCAGAGGCCCCACATATTCAAATGAACCACATAAATCAACAGAACTCATACATAACTCTCAAGAGCTGATATGAGTTGTGAATGACCATTTGACATAATGCTAGGGTTTGCTCTAAATTAAACATGTATTAATTTCAATTCTGCTGCTTTCTTTTCAAATTTTGGAGCCTACCAGTTTGTTTCCAGCTCGCAAACATTTTCGTTGGCTGTTGATGAAAGCTTGTGGGCCCTGAATACTGTGTCTACATTCCTAGTGCTCTGACCCCAGAGAAGTCAGGCAGCAAGCCTGGAGAAATCCAACAACAGGGTTAAAAGAAGTCTAACAAATGCAGTGTTTGCAGCACAGCAGGGTATCTCAAGCTTGATGCAAGGCTACTTCCTCCAAGGAGGCCTCCCAGACCACTCCAGATTTCAAGAATCCCTCCCCTGCCTATCTCAGAGCATTTGCTGCCTATGAGACTCATTTGGCACCAAGAATACACACTTCTATGGCTGGTTTGCTGCATTCTTTGGCTCTGCCTTCATAGCTTAACACATTCATGTTTAGTTTTATCTTCCCCCACTGAACCATGAGCTCTCAGAAATGTCTTGGACTTCTCCTCTGTCCCCCCGATCCTCTGAATCCAGTATGGTGTCATAGCAAACCAAGAGACCCAAGGCCACCTGAGCAGGGCTATGCAATTGCAGAGGGACTAGAAGTCACTGGTCCCACCTACCCTCCATGCCATCATCTCGATGCCCATTGAAGTTGTCATAAGAATCCCAGCGGATGAGGGGGTCAGAGGTGTTATAGTCCACGGACACACTTGGCCCATTCTCCAGGTGTTCCATGCCTTAGAAAATGGGAAAGGAGAAGAGGACAGCAAAGAGAAAGGAAAAAAAAAGAAAACAGATCAGCAGCTGGAAAAACAGAGGAAGCCAACAAGCTCCCCAAGGATGCTCCCTAAGGGACTTCTCATTTTCTTGACCATGCGGGGTGGAACCAGGGGCTTAAGTTGGATGGAGAACCCAGGAGTCTGGTTTCTTACATTCTTGAAAAAGCTCACACCAGGTCATAAGGGTAAATCAGGACAGCAGCACTGAGCAACAAAGACCCCCCCGGAGCAGAGCTGGGGGGAGCTCTCTGGCTGGGTGGCTGCCTCTCTCTTCTGTGCCCCAGGGGCCCCTGCAACAGTGCCAAGAGTCCAGAGAGGCTGGCTCTGGAGTCAGAGGGGAGGGTGGGAGAGACTTGCAGTGGGCTGCACGGGGCCAGGGAGAGCAGGCAAGTCACAGCCTTGACACTGAGAGGACACAGGTCATCCCAGCCATCCCCCTGCCCCTCCACTTAAGAGGCTCTCTCCTCCAGGCAGAAATCTGAGGAGAGAGGCAGAATCTCGCCTACACTTTCAGAGAAAGCCCAGGATGTGGACAAAAAAGCCACAAGTCAGGCCTTCTGGGGTGAGTTACACTTCTGACCCAGTAGTCCTTTCTTTAATCTACCCAGAGTCCCTCTGTCTGTAACCTGACTTCATCTCTTCCTATTTGGTTCCCAAATAAGATGGCAAACAACTGGTCTCCACATATAACCAGTCTAAAGACTTAACAGCTATTATTAAATTGCCCTTCTCATCTTCAGGTTGAACCACCTCAGTTCTCATAAATACTTATCGTCCATCCAGCACCTATGAGTGTCCCCTGGCCACTCACTCCATCCACCACGGCCCTCAGTCTCTGAATATAATAGGATGATGACTTAATGGGGCCAAAATAGTTTATCCAACCCAGCGCCTGTCTACTTTTGTATTTTCATTATCCAGAGATTAAGTCACTGGTTCATGTTTAGCTGGGGGTCCACTATGATACCCAGATCCTCTACTGCGGGTCTGCCTCTCAACCACAGGTGACTTGATATTTGTAGAACAGACCAGTGGGGAAATGGTGGAGGTGAGCTGAGGTGGAGCAGGGCCGGATGGAGGGAAGGGAGTGAATCAATGGGTTCTCACTCAGCTTTTACCTTGAATTTTCTCTGGTCCATAAGAAAATACAAATTCAACTTTGCCGTATTCTGGAAATCGATCGTCTGAAAAAGGAGAAGGAAAACAAAAATGGGCAACCAATTCCCAAAAAAGGACACCACAGAAAGTTTTCTTCTAGAAAGGATTAAAGTAATATATGTATTTATTGTTCTTATTTAGTCACTAAGTCATGTCTGAGTCTTTTGCAACCCCATGGACTGTAGCCCTCCAGACTCCTCCGTCCACGGGATTTTCCAGGCGAGAATACTGGGACAGGTTGTCATTTCCTTCTCCAGAGGCTCTCCCTGACTCAGGGAATGAACCTGCATCTCCCGCACTGGCGGGCGGATTCTTTAGCACTGAGCCACCAGGGAAGCCCAGCATACATATATATGATTGATAACATAAAGAGTAATATGTAGGATGATGCCAAGTCTCCTGCCCACCTTAGTCCAGTCCTACCTACCTAAGGTAACCACTTCTTACCATGTCTATTTTCTGTTCTACTAGCAGCTACCTCTAAGACTCTATACAATAACCACAGTTTTTATGCCACTATTTTAAATCAGTTTTAAATAATCTTCACTGAGGCAACACTATGAAGATAAATAATTTGGACCACTTATAGTATCCCCACCTCCCTTCTTAAGTCTTGTTAGGGTTGTTAATCACCCTTCTGAGCACCTCTGAAACTTGAAATATTACAGCTGAGCCTCTATTTCTTGATCTGTCCATTTTTGATCATGTCCTGACTCCCTCCCTACAGGAGGAGAACATTTTTGCCCCTCCCTTCCCCCACCTCTCCACAACCCCTTTTATCTTGTCAGTTATTCCTTTACCTTCCTTGTTAGGACTGATAACATTTACATTCCCTTCTGCAAATATAACAGCATCTTCTGTGTTTGCCCTCCTGGCTCTAGTACAGGGAAACCTCTTCATAGAAATATCGTTCTCCCTGCACAAGCCAGACCACACTGGAGGCTCAGGCCTCCCCTCCTCAGAGCTCCAGCCCCATGCTCTGATCTCTGCCTGAACTCAGTCTGGACACAGATCACACCCACTGCTTGTCAGAAGGGAAGTCACAGCAGGGGTGGCGTCCCCTCACTGGACCACCTGTCACGCCCGTGCACATCTCCATCACCGCAGGCATCACTTCACAGTAGCAGGTTTGTGTGTCTCTTCCTCCCGTAAGGCTATGAGCTGCCGAAGGATAGGGCCTGACTTCTTTCTGTTTGTATTGCCAGGGTCTAGCACACGGCTGGCACATACGGACACTCAGGTGACGCTGGTGGGTTTATAGATAGATGAATAGATGGGTGAATGGATGTAGCCATGTCCCAGACCTGAATGTGATGCAGATAAAACCTAATGGATAGAGGAAAGAAGCAAGGAGAAACGGCTCCCTGATCACCACCTTCCCCTGGGAAAACGGTCACCCTTCACTGCTGCCGCAGCCCCTTTGTTAGATCCTTTTATCCAGTGTGTAACTATTCCTTGCTACGTCTGGCTGTCTACGCAACAAGCCTACCTTTGAAGGCATCATCAAGGTCCTCCTTCCCAAAGACAACTCCCAGGTCATGGATGGCACAGGTGTGGAACTGCACGCGGAAGATGACATCTCGAGCTGGGCTCCGGAACTTCTTGTGGTAGCACTTCAGCTGGTGGGAAAGACAGCAGAGCCCATCGGGGGCCCAGAGGTAGGAAGTTAGTTCCAGGGCGCCTCCTTATCAGCTCCATTTCTGGGCCCCAAACTCACTGAGGGAGCGGTCACCCATCCCCAACAGGATCTCAGAGCTCTCTGGGGAAACTTCCAGAACAGCAGTGGTTGGAGGCCAGTCCTGCCCCATGGGGACAAAACTACCCTCCTGAAAAGTTCCTGCATGTAAAACAGATAGCCGATGGAAATTTGCTGTATGACTCAGGGAACTCAAACCGGGGCTCTGGAGGTGTGGGAACAGGTGGGAGGTGGGAGAAAGGTTCAGGGGAGGGGGAAATATGTACACTTAGGGCTAATTCATGTTGATGAACAGCAGAAATCAAATCAATATTGTAAAGCAATCATCAATCAATTAGAAATAAAATTTTTTTAAAAAGAAGTTCCTGCACAACAGTCAAAACAGAGAAAGTAGAAGTGGCTTTAAATTGCAAGTAGAAGGAGTGAAGCTGGAATTGAGCAGTCCTGGCCACCAGCAGGAAGCCCGGAGGTAACAGCTCACACAGAGCCTTATTTCCCTGGAGATGCTCCAGAACAAGAGGCAAGCCCAGCGAAGGCATATCCCACTGTGAGGAAGTGGATGGACAAGGACCTTCCAGGCTGGAAGGCCTTACAAGGCCCCTGAGAGCCAGTCAACACCCCCAAGGCTGGTGGCCCACCAGGAGTGACACACTTATCCAGAGAGATAGGAGGGGAGCAGGATGAAAAAAGAAAGAAAAAAATAAACAGTAGGGAGCGGGGGAGAGCTTGAGACGGAGGAGTGACTCACCAAGATGTCCCCCTTCAAGAGCAGCCCAGGCTCAATGGTGATGCAGATGCTGGTCTGGCTGTCTCCTTGAACGTTGCTATGGGAGAGAGGTGGGCAGAGGGACAGAGGGCTGCTAAGGGGGCTGAGCAGTGTACCTTCTTCCAGCTGCCCCTCCACCAGGGGGCTGTAGGGAAAGCTTACTGACATATCCCTCAGCCCTCCTCTTAGAAAAGGTTCTAGACAGCCTCCAATCCCTGTCCCCAGTCCTCAGCCTCAGTTCTCCAACATTCCTGGCCTCTCATTCCTGCGGAATACCTACTAGATGCCAGATGTGTAGACAGGTTGCATGGCCTGGTAGATCCGGAGAAATGGTCGACACCCTGTAAAGGAGGGATGGTGTTAGCCAAGACAGCAGAAATAGCGAGAGGAGGAAGGGGGAGAGAAGAGATGCAGGAAGGAAGGACCAACCGGGAGGAAGAAAAGTGAGCAGGGAAAGGAGGAAAAGAGGAAGGAGAAATGGGAAAAGAAAGAGGAAAAAATGCTAACTTTTCATTAAAGGCATTTTGAGGGACTTCCCTGGTGGTCCAATGGTTAAGGATCTGCCTTCCAGTGTTGGAGACACGGGTTTGATCCCTGATCGGGGAACTAAGATCCCACCTGCCACGGGGCAACTAAGCCCGCACACAACTAGAGAGAAGCCTGCGTGCTGCAACGAAAGACCCCATATTCCACAACAAGCCCCAACGCAGCCAAAATTAAATAAACAAATCAATATTTGTAAAATAGTAACAAAATAATAAAGACATTTTGAGTTTAAGAACGTGGTCACATTCAGCATCACCTGCCGGCAGGCACTGCCAGTATTAAACCCACTTTGCAGATGAATCAGCTGGCGTGCAAAGAAACAGGAAGTGGTACCGTTGAGACTCCAAGCCTAAGACTTGGCAGCTAGCCCGCATTTTTATTACCACCTAACGCTGCCTCCTCAAAGAAAGAGACGGAAGACAGGAGAAGAATGGAAGCCAGGGGTTTCAGAGAGTTACCTCCTTTAGACTCGAAGTTGGGGATGCCGTGCATGATCACATGGTGCAGAAACAAGGGCTTGTTGTTCATTTTGATGGAGCCGGAGAGCAGGCCGCTGAAATAATGCACGTACCTGGAGCAGGGAGAGGGGCAGCTTCAGCCAGGGAGGCCTGCACTAGAGCACAGCCATCCTGTCCTCTTTCTCCGCAGCACACTGCCCTAGGTGGCCCTGCCGACTCCCCACCATCTCCATCAGCCCCCGGGTCTCCTGACACCTGGGTCTCTGCCCTTGCTGCCTGTACAGGTACTGATACACCTAGAGTGGAGTCCAGCCAAACCTCCCACTTGGGGTTCTCCAGCGCCCCCTGGTGGTCAATGTGGCCATCTCTTTCCTGCTTCACTCCCAGCCCAGGAAGCTCCAGCTGGACCAAATTTCCTGCCACACATCCCTGACAGGCATCATTTAGCTGTTCACTACAGAACAAGGCAGGATGATCAACCATCAAACAGCTCTGACACCCTGACCCCCAGCCCAAACCAAGTTTACATTTGTACCCACAGGCCCCAGTTCTGTCCCTACAGACGCACCAGCCACATAACAATATAGCAAATAGTAAGAGCTTAATAATTTTAGTCCTTCACTTTTTCTTGCCTGGAGAATCCCACGGACAGAGGAGCCTGGCGGGCTACATCCATGGGGTCGCAAAGAGTAGGACACAACTGAAGCGACTTAGCACTCACACAAAAAGGGTACAAAGTTACTCTATATCACTTCATTCAATACTGAAGGATATCTAACTTCCATTAAGTAGTCCTATCTTTAGAGTCAACATTCCCCAATTCCCTTAAAAAGGATCTCACTAGAAGACTGGAAGGAAAAGCCACCCCCACTCCTAGAAGAAAGGGAAAACTAATCCAGAGTCATGAGCCTCCCTAAGACACAGCATTAGGGCACAAAGGTGAGAGGGGAGCGGGTAGGAGGAGCAGGGAAGCAGTCTGACCCCTACCTGTCTACTAGAAGGAGGGGCCAGTCCATTTGGTCAGTGCTTCCTCCTCTCCTGATTGGCCAGAGGATGCCACTCTGGGTCAGCAGGACCAATCAGAATGTATTCTGATTTGAGGTGAGTGGGACCAGAACCCTCATGACCTTGACGATGGTCTCGTCCTGACTCTCAGCTCCTTGGCCCACCTCCAGGCCTGTGGGCCTCTGTCCCTGGGCTGGGGTGGGGCCACCTTGGACTACCCTAGCAAGATAATCTGATGGGCAGCGCCAGCTCCTATTCAAGCCCCTACCCAGCCCCCAGCCCTGTTGCTCAAACCGGAAACCTGGAATGGCAGGTTCCTATCAGATCTTCTGATCGTGCCAACAGGATGTGTCTGTGTGCTGGGGACAATGAACCCGGGGGTGGGGTGACAATGAATGGGGGAGCTGCAGGCAAAGCTCCTCCCTCCCTCTCTCCCTGCGCTCCGCTCCTCCAGCTGATCCAATCCCTGGAAGTAACACTGACAAGGCGGGAAAGTAGCAACGAACGCCACTTCCCCAACAGTCGCACTTCCACATTTGAGCACAGACAGAATTACCCACCCATGAGCAGATGCAGCTACAGATACCAGTGGCAAGGCAGATACAAGGCAGATAATGTAAACACAGACACACACACACCCCAGTGGCACGCTATGTAAGCACATACTGAGCACGGTGAAATCCTTGAACCATCCTATTCCTGAGAGTAACACTAATCCCTGTCCTCCAGGCTTTTAGCTGCAGAGATGTGACTGCCCTGCCCATACTCTCCACGCCACATTGTACCATCAGAAACATCGTGCTCCTCTTATCTGAATCTAATCTTTTAAGGCCAAGGGCCAGACTTGTGACCAAGGCCACCAGCCATATGTAGCAAGCCAGGATCTTGAACAGCAGTTCTTTCCTCCCTGGGAAGACTCTCACTGAACCACTGCTGCTGTGTCTGACAGCCTAGTCAGAATTTTCTGCACAGAAAGATATTCCCTTTCTGATCTCTGACCCAGAAGCTAGCTACCCACTTCCCTGTGCTGCTTGTAAGGCACTGGTGGCCTAAGGACTCATTCACTTCTTCTTGGGCTTCCTGCTACAATGGCAGAAACACAGTCCCCAGTGGAGCCAGCACACTTTTAGCCAGGCAAGATGTAGGCGATGGGGTGTGAGTTGGGAATCCCCTGCCTGAAGAGGTTGGAAAGCTCCAGGACCTGTGGCTAGGGGGTCCTGCTTCGCCTGGTCAGTGTTCCAAGGGGCTGGAAAAGTCAATGAAACACTGTGGCCTTCATACCTGCTACCTGGACCCTTTACCCCAGACCTTCACTCATAGGCTTCCTTCTCCCTTCTCAGACCTCACCTTACATGGCATCTTCTCAGAATGGTCAGTCCATCAGAATCAGCCTCTCACATCCACCCCTATCCCACTCTCTAGCTCATCATGTTCTATTTTGGCTTTTTCCCCTTCAAAGCATTTATCACTGTCTAAAATGACCTTGATGGTCTATTTACTTGTATAAAGTTCTCAACGGAATAATCAGCTTACTAAGGGCTAAAGATCATCCTATTCAACTAGATATTGCCAGCACTTGGAACATACTAGAGTATCAAAAATTTGCCAGACGAATGAAGAAATCCATCCCTGTCCTGCTTCCTGCATGGGCTGTTGTGGACCACATCGCTGAGAGCCCTTTGTAAAATTTTAAAGCTCTCACAGCAGAAGGGGACCCTCATCATGAATGAGTGTCTGTCACCTCTTCAGAGCAGACAGCAATAACTTTAGCCTCCTGCAGACCCATCCAAACACAGGACCAAGAATGGCACTGCTTTCTCATACAAGCTGTTTTCTCGCACCCCCCGACTCCCTATTGCTGGGCCCACTGCTCTCTGGCACCAACCTCAGGAGCCAACTGCTGTGCCCTGCTGTGGGCACACACAGCTGCTCACAGGTTCCTGAGTTCATGCCCCTCCAGGCTGGACCTGAACCTGCATACTTGGCACACCACCACATAGGTACACTGTTCAGTCCCCATGGGTTCATAAGGCTGGTTCCCACATACAGCAAACACACACACACATGTATGTACTGGGCCAAGAGCCCTGGAGACCCACCTCCTCTGGGATGGTTGGCCAATGGGTACAATCTTATCCTCGTAGAACCGTTTCATTGCAAACCGGTCCAGGGCCTGGTCAGCACTGTGCGGAGAAACAGGTGGTCAGAGGAGCCAACTTCCACGATCCCCCTGTCCCCCAACCCCTGCTCCCCAGACCTGCAGAGCCCTCCAGTCACTCTGTCCTGAGATGCTTTCAGGAAAGGGTTGCTCCAACATCCCTCCCTCCTGTGTGCTGCAATACTCAGCACAGGAGCCTTAGAACCAGACATCCTGGGAGGCCATCTCAAGCCTACCCCTGACTTAGTAGCCCTTGGTCTTTGGGGCAGGTTACTTAACCTTCCTGAACCTGATTTTCCTTTCCTGGCAAATGAGGTGATAACTATGCCTTCTTTGAATGTTGTTATGGCAATTGAGGGAGATAACATCTCTAAAGAGCTTGGCACATGTGGGCACACAGGAGGTGCACAGGCAATGTTCACCATTAAGCAAAGATTAAGCCAGGTCAGGTTTCTTAAAGTCATAAAACTACCGTCCTATTGGCAAGCCCTTCAGAGAACACTCTACTCATCCTCGAAGAGGTCGTTTTATAAAGAGACAGCTCATATAGCGCTGCCGTTCTAGACTCTCCACCAATGTCCCTCTTAGAATAAACCCCAAAGTCCTCACCAAGGGTTGCACGGCCCCTGGACTCTGCCCCCTTGCAGCTTCACTTCCTGTTCTTCGTCCCTGGCTCCAAACATGCCAGGCTCTGGCATTCCCATTGCTGGCATTCGCCTCACTCTCTTCTCTGCTTGGAAGGTCCTCTGCCACCACCACCCCCCAGACCACATATGACTCAGTCCTTCCCAGCCTCCCGCCACTTAATTCCAGTCTCTGCTCACATATCACCTCCTGGAGAGACCTCCCCTCCCCACCGTCTTGCTTCAGTCTCTGTTCTCAGAGGACTTGCCTCCTGCTCTTAAGGGATGAGTTTATTCACTTATTTAACACTCATGAGGGCAGTGGCCCACCTTTGCCTGCTGCTCTATTCTCAGCACCTAGAACAGCCTGCACAGTGACTGTTCCATAACCATTGTCAAATGACAAAATGAATGGACCAACTCCTCTGCCTCTCTGCAAAGCCGAATCAGAATGGAACCCATCTGCTGGCTGTTTCCTGTTCTTGCTGCAAACTCCAAAGTGGGAAGAAGCCCCTGATGGCCAGAGGCAGGGGCATGGATGAGAAAACGTCTAGGTGGCTCAGCTGCACCCAGATGTGTTCCAACATTTCCTTGTGATGCCCTCGCTGCTCTTTGGGGTAAATAGAAGGCAGACTGGCAAAGGAAAGTGGCCCCAAGAAGCCAGCTGGATGGGGTGCCCATGCAGGGCCTGCCTCCCACAGCTGACCCCCCACCACTGCAGCCCCAGATAGGAGCATGGTCTCTGCTCTATGCTGCCCTCCGTCCAAGGGCCCCTACCCCAGAGCTGTGGGCAGGGACTTTCTCCTTTCTGGGGGCTCCTCACCCTGTCCTCAGCACCTCTCGTCTCCTCCGTCCTCATCCTCCAATCCCAAGGAAGAGCGAGGCCCTGGGTGGGTGGGGAAAGGGGTCCTGCTGTCAACATTCAGAGAACAGGACACTCAGGTTCTCTTACCTGGCAGAAATGTTGCTGTAATGCATGTAAGCCGCGATCACAACGCCGATCCTGCCTCGGTTTCCCTGAAAGAGCCCCAAACACAAAAGCCTTCACTGTTAAGGCTGGCCCTCCCACCCCAGAGCCCAACCAGAAGCCTTGAAGAAAAGGGGTTGGACAGAGGAGCTGTGGCTCTCAGACAGAAAAGGAGGAGGGAGGAAGCAGGTGGGGCTGAATCTTAAAAAGAAGAAACAGTTGATTATCCACCACACCTGAGGGCCCCACAGGCTGGTAGCCCCCATTTCTTATGGGTGCCACCCCAGACAGAATGTATTATCCCCAAGAAGGAGACTATACACAAACTTGCACTCTCACACAATCCAGTGATACGGGCAGGTACATGCACTCATCACACACACACATCCTGCCACCCCCGCTCTGACCTTGTTGTGTAGGACGACCACATTGTGGGGGTCTGCATTGAGCCAGGTGTCCATGGCCTTGCAGACACTGCAGATCTTCTCCAGGGCCGGGGTGTGGAGGTCGGGCCAGCCAAATTCCAGTACCTGTGGCCCAAGCCATGAGTCAGAAGCGGCAGAAGCGCAGAGAGCCAACAGGGGTGGGGGACAGTGAAGGGATGTTAGTTCCTGCCCTGCCCATCAACCCCGCACGGAGGCAGGGGTGTGGAGGCCGAGGACACTTGTCCAACTTTGTTCTGACACCAGCTCCCTGTGGGGCCTCAGGTTAGTCCCCGCCCCTGCCCCAGCCCCAGCCCCAGCCTCAGTTTCTCACATGTGTGTAAAGCAAAGGCCTAGCACCCCCAAAGGTTCCAGGTCCCTTTCACACGACTTTGACCTTAAGACAAGCTCTCCTCCCACAGACCCCAGGGGCTCACTCAGGGAGGAAGAGGAAAGCTGAAGGCTGATCACAGCTCTTTCCCAGGCCCTGGACACACAAAGCATCAAGTTTTCAGGCCAAAAGAGGCCTGAGTGGGACAGAGAGTAGACCTGAATAGCAGTCATCAGGTTCCTTCAAACTTTAACTGACAGAACTTTAAAGTACAAGAAAACTTGTGCTCAGAAGGACCCAGAGAGCTCATCTAATCCAGCCCATCCACTTTTAGATGCGCAAACCAAAGCCCAGAGATCTCTGCTGCCCACCCAAGGTCACACAGTGACGGTCACTGAACTCCAGGGCCTGGAGCGGCATGCAGAGCCCCTCCACACTTGGCTCACTAAACAGCAAGTGAAAGAACTCTGGCTATCAGAAGCCTGCACTCGCAATTCCCAGCCAGTGCAAATCCAGAAGACTCATCAGTAAGACTAAAAATCCCACAACCGCACCCCGACCCCAGGGGCTCTGTGTGCACACCACCAGAGGAAGGCCTGGGTGGAAATGACTGCACTGAGCTTTGCTTTCTGTAATTCGTATCACAGAAGCGCTATGTGTGTTTGTTTTCCAAAGAGAAGGGAGCACAGTGACTTTGAACAGGCTTTGCAAACAGTCACAGCACTTTCCTCCAAGATTCTAACATGGGATCTTTGGAGGAAGGGAGCCCAGGCAAGGAGAACTCCCCCAAACAAACCGCCAAACAGCCCCAGGCTCACCTTGGCGTGGAGCTTCGTGATGTCAGGTCTCCGCTCAGAGAGGTTGAAAAGCTAGAAGGAGGAAAAGGAAGAGGTTGTGAGAAGGCTGGCCCTTTCTCTCTCTTTCTCTCTCTGTCTTCCCTGCTGGAAATTCTACTACATGAACACACGTGAAGCCTGACCAGACACACACTGACTGACGGGAACCAACTACAGGTTCTCAGGATGAACAGGGAGACAGAGACAAGTATGTAGACACTCAGCCCTGCCCCTGGATGAGCAGAAATCCTGAACTGAAGGTGAGAAGGGGATGGAATCTGTCTTGGGCCCCACGGGCCGCCCCCAAGGTGGGTGTCTCTCCACACTGTATGGAGATCCAGTGGTGGCAACTGGTAAACACTTGGCCATCTCTGGTTTCTACTTCACATGGTGCCTTTAGAAACTCACCCCATGGAGATGCAACTGCTCTGTGGTCAGACACCCTCTATCAAAGGGTGCAAACCATGCTGGGTGGACCCTCTCAGGTCCTTGACCTCCCAGGAGACATCCCCTGACACTCAACCACATCCCACGGGAGTCCCCCTGTCTCTGAATTCCTGTCTTCCATCTCTGGAGGAGGCAGGCAGAACTCCCAACATCCAGCTCAAGGCCTGGGAAACTCAAAGGCCCCTGTGATGTCTCCTGGGGAGAGAAGAGGACCACAGGGTCTGGAATGGGTGGGACAGATCGGGGAAGGGTCAGCAGAGACGCATGGAACTCTGGACTCCTGAAATTGGGCAAGACCTTAAACGGCTTCTGGTCCACTCTTCACAGGCTTCCCTGCTGGCTCAGTCAGTAAAGAGGCTGCCTGCAATGCAGGAGACCCAGGTTCGATCCCTAGGTCGGGAAGACCCCCTGGAGAAGGAAATGGCAGTGTTCTTGCCTGGAGAATCCTATGGACAGAGAAACCTGGTGGGCTACAGTCCATGGGGTTGCAAGAGTCAGACATGACTTAATGACTAAACCATGACATTACATCACTCTTGAGTCCCATAAAGGAATATGCTTTATTCCATTAACAACATCTACCACTTGGGTGTTCACAGCCAGCCAGGCCGCACTAAGGACTTGACATTTAACAAGCTGCCTTAATTCTCTCCACAACCTCTGAAATAGATAGTGTCATTAGACTCATTTTACAGATGGTATCCTAAGGCTTAGTGAGGCTAAGTGCAAAGATCAGATAGTTAGTAAGAGCAGAGTCAGCATAGAACTTTCTGTTTAAAGCCGGATGTCTTTTTTTTTTTCTTTGGCTGCGCCATGCAGCATGTGGAATCTTAGTCTCCAAACCAGGGATTAAACCCATGTCCCCTGCAGCAGAAGTATGTAGTCTTAACCACTGGCCCATCAGGGAAGTCCCTAAAGCCAGACTCTTAACAACATCCAACATAGCTGATGGATGGGTCTCTATAGAGGGTCGAATGCTGTCCCACAAAAATTCATGTCCACCCAGAACTTCAGAATGTGACCTTATTTAGAAACAGGTCTGTTGCTGATGTAAGTAGTCAAGGGTCTGGTGATGAAATCACCCTGCCTTCAGAGTGGGCCCCAAATCCAGTGACTTGTGTCCTTATAAGAAGAGGAGAGGACACACAGACATGGGAAAGAAGGAAGGCCATGTGATGATGGAGGCAGAGACTAGAGCAAGGCACCTACAAGCCAAGGAGCCACTAGAAGATGGGAAAAGGCAACGAGAATTCTCCCCTACAGGATTCAGACGGAGCACGGCCCCAGTGACACCTTGACTTGGACTCCTAGCTTCCAGAACTGTGGAAAAATTAATTTTGTTGTCTTAAGCCACCTAATTTGCGGGAATTAGTTACAGCAGCCCTGGAGGCCTAACAGAGCCCCTAGACCCTGCCTCTGCTCTCTCCCCATGGCATGGCCGGTCTCCGGGTCCAGCCCCATGTACCTTCCTATAAAGTGGGCCTGAGCCCTCCTCTGGGGCCAGGAGAGTTCCAATCCCCTGGCTAGCCTTTCTGACCCCCATAGTGGGTGAGGAGTCGGGGATAACCTCCTCCACATCGGCTGGGAGATTCTCCTGTCCCAAGTACGACTCTCTGTTCAGCTACACGAGGTCCCTTAAAACACGCCCTGCCACAGCTCTGCCCTCAGACTTCTCAGAGGCGCTGACAGTGTGATACCTCTGCCACTCCCTGACACTGTGACCTCAGGCAAACCCCCCACCTCTCTGTGCTCCTGCAGTAGCTGCTTCCTAGGGCAGTCATGATGTTAAATACGTGGGAAGGAGTTAGGACAGGGCCCGGATCATCACAGGCGCTCAATAACATGAGCGTCCCTTCTCCTGGTCAACATACATGTACACCCACACACATACAGACACACTACATGCACACACAATGTACACATATACAAACAAACACACATACCTATACACACACACCACATGCACACACAACCCACTTGTACACATATACACACAAACACACATACCTATACACACACATACAGACACACCACATGCACACACAACCCACTTGTACACATATACACACAAGCACACATACCTACACATATACACGTACAGACACACCACATGCACACACAACCCACTTGTACATATATACACACAAGCACGCATACCTATACACACATGTACAGACACACCACATGCATACACACAGCCCACTTGTACACATACATGCACAAGCACACACATACAAACCACACATACCCATACACATGCAAACACACAAGGACAAGCACACACACTCCACTGTACACATACACGCACAAGCACACACACACATGTACAGACACACCACATGCACGCACACACCCCACTTGTACACATACACGCACAAGCACACATACCTGTACACACACACACATGTACAGACACACCACATGCGCACACACACCCCACTTGTACACATACATGCACAAGCACACACACATAGAAACCACACATACCCACACACATGCACACCAGGACAAGCATACACACATACGACTTGGCTCAGAGGCCATGTCCCAGCTACAGAGACTCTCCTCAGAGGATAGCTGGACATTGAGTGAGGACTCAGACCATGAGGCACCCGAGGTCAGGGGCAGGTGAGAGAAGAAGGGAGGAAGAGCTGGCACAGGGGCTGGTGGGATGAGACTCCAGCAGGAAGAGGTGGCACACACAAAGGATGGGGCCCTGGACCAGTGGGCGGGGGCCCATCCTCACCAGGTAGTTGCCTCCATGTTTGGACTTGAGCATCTGGGCCACCTCGCGGAGGTTGCTCCGGAAGTTCTCCTCATTGGCTGTGCTGGGGAAGGAGACGGCAATGATCCTCTCGGTGACGTACACCAGGTCCAGCTCACAGCTGTCCTCCGTGGTCCGGCTCGTACTCATGTTTCTGGGGAGACAGCAGGCAGCAGATCAGAATCCAGGCCCCCAGGACGCGGTCCAGGAACCTGCACCCCTCCACACCATACACAGCCCTCAGATCTAACCCAGGAGGGCTTGGCTGCTGCCTGACTCTGAGCCACGGCCAGAAGCTTCCCCGGGGCAAGGCCAGTGTAGCCCTCAAGGCCAGGCTGGGAGAGCTGGGGAGAACAGAGCTGGGCAGAAGCCGGCAAGGATCTCAGACCGTTTCAGAAACAAAGATTGATGACACTAGTCTTAGGTGCTAAACAACCCTGTCGGCAAAGCCTTCAACCTGTGATCCCACAGGTCAGAGCCAGCGCCGGAACCAGCCAGGGCCCAGGAGTCCAGCGCAGCCTCCCAACATATGGCGGCCACCTGGTCTGGCAGAAGCTTCTCGAAGGATCCAGGGAAGGCTCCAGAGAGGAAGGAGAGCCCGAAGCGAGGGCTCCTGCATCCCAGAGCTGAGCCTTCCACCGCCCTCTGCTTGCTCTGAGCTGTGGCGTGGGCGGGGAGGCCCTCAGGGGTAGGGGCAGCTCAGGTGACATGCTCACCTGGGCTGCAGGTAAGCCAGACCACAGCGCACATTCCAGCCCTCCCTGGAGGCAGGCTGACTCCTGCCCTTTGTTCGCTGGCTCTCCCCCCACCGCTGGCAGCTCCCATCGGCTCCGGGTCTGCTTCCTGCCAGTGACCTCCCTGGCTTCTAAGGGCCCAGGAGGCTGAGGATGCCTCCGCAGTGGCAGGGGACCCCCAGACATCCCAGTGCCATCCGAGCTCCTAAGAGAGGTAGGAAGCTGCCTGGGCCGGGCACTGAGTGAGAGCTCAGTGAGGTCTCACACCTTTACACCTCACCCAGCTGCTCTTCCAGA
Source organism: Oryx dammah (assembly GCF_014754425.2). Taxonomy (NCBI): domain Eukaryota; kingdom Metazoa; phylum Chordata; class Mammalia; order Artiodactyla; family Bovidae; genus Oryx; species Oryx dammah. The sequence continues at coordinate 29,671,288 of NW_024070211.1, read as the reverse complement.
GGAGGGTCCAGGGTGAGCTGACGGGACAGGGAAGGGGTTTCAGGAAATCAGCAATCCATTCCAAAGCCCCCCAGCGGCTTCTAGGGGCACCTCATACTGTTCTTACCCCATCACCAGCCTCCTGCTTCCCCTCACTACTCAAGATGGACCACACTCATGTTGATAACCTCTCACTACCTCCAGGTAAAGCTGGGACTGGAGGGGCAGTGGGAGGGATACCACTGGGGTGTTTCAGAGTGATGGGGCGTCAGTAGGGTGTACAGCCCCAAGACACCAAGAACTGGGGCAGAATCCAAATCTCCAGGGTTAGCTCTGAGCCAACTGTATAGATGGGGCTTGGAGACAGGAGAGCCAAAGGTGACATACAGCTTCTCCATGGGGACGGTGACTGGGACGCGGTAATAGAGATGCCAGTGTGCTGGGAGCCCACTGTGAATTTGGCCTCTGAGTCCTGATCATTCTTGATCCTGCAGCCTATGGGGGCGGGGCTCCTACTGAAGGCAGAACAGCGCCACCACCTGGACAATATCAGCATCGCACTCTGCACCCACCGATTCTCAGCTACAAGGGACGAGGGATCTGCTAAGGGGGCCCTCCACTCTCTGTAGACAGCTAGCAGAGGGTCTGCAGCCCACTGGGAGCTTCAGCTACACACCAAGCCCTCTCTGGTTGGGGCTCCAGATCCCTGGGGCCAGATTCTCACTCATCTCAGAAGCCTCGGATGAAGGAGAGGCAAAGGAAGCCAAAAAAATCAGAGAACCTGGACCCAGGACAAAGTAACTCTGGATGAGCAAAGCACCGAGTTCCCTATGGTCGCCTTGCCCCAGCCCCCATCAGCCCAGCCAGCCAGAGAACCTTCCTTTTATAAATGACCCTCGAATATCAGAAGCCACTGCTCATGGAAAGGAACAGTATCTAGCACGGGCCTCAATGCCAGCCAGTCCTGAAGGCAAATCCAAGTGCTGCCTGTTGGTGGTTGCATGACCTTTAACAAGTTGCCTCATTTCCCTGAGACCCAGTTTCTTCATCTGTCAAATGGGGATAAAATACTTACCCTGCAGGGTTGTTGCAAGGACTAGATGAGATCATGCAGGTAAATAAAGAATCCAGCTCAAGGACTGGCTTCAAACTAGAATTCAAAACATGACTGATTCCCAGTGGCATCTACCCACATCCTCTTGCTGTAGCTTCCATGTCTGCCATGCTCCCGACCAGTGGCTTCATGACTTTGGCATTAGAGACTCAAAGGCACGACTTGCTGAGAATACCCAGAGTGACCTCACTGCCTGCCCCCCACACCCTACCCCCTATAGTTGAGGCATACCTGATGGGCTGGGGATGAGGCTGGACACTTGGTGTAACTCTGGTGGAACTCTGGGAAAGAGAAGAGAGGAGCAGTGTTAGGATGGGGACCAGCTGGACGGCAGGAGAGCAGCAGAGAGCTATCCACACAAGTGGTCAGGGCCACGGGCAAACAGATTTCCTTCTGCTTCTGCCAACATTCCAGCCCAGGCGCCCTAAAGCCCCAGCAACACAGCAACTCAAAGCCAAAAGCAATCGATGCCAATCCCACGTGAGTGTGCCTGTGTGCCTGCAAGCCCCTGAGGGGAAGCGCTTTCCTCCCTCCGGGCAAGGAAAAAATCCCCAATGCCCAGAAATGCACCAGGCCTGGGCTGGTGCCACCTACACGGAGTACACACTCAATAAAACAGTACTAAATTGATGGACACTCATTTCACCTTGATGTGCTGGATATGAGAACAGTAATGCCAAGTGGTGAACAGAGATTCAAGCATGAAAGAAGGAAAGATGAGAGCGCTAGCACCCCTCCGTCCAGCTCTGAACATTTCTCCTCTGACCACCAGCTGCCCACAAGCCTCTCCTTTAAAGCAGCAACACCAGGTCAGTCAAAAGTTTTGAGACAAGAAGCCACCAGGCACGGTGTGTACCAACCAGAGCTAGGCAGCAAATCATGCTTCTAAGGACCCACTGTCCATTGTCTGTTACCTCCCTCATCTGCTCCCATCTCTAGGGTTGTCGACTGGTACAAAATTAGGCAAATGGACCCAAGTTGGTGTCCAAAACACCTCAGGGAAACTGTATGGATCAGAGCAGGATCAGAGCAGCATCCTACTGGACAGCCTTGCACTACTCAATGCTCTGAGCCTCTGTAATGTCACAAGTGCTGTGTATAGCCGCTCTTCAGTCATCTCCAACTCTTTGCAACACCATGGACTGTAGCCCTCTAGGCTCCTCTGTCCACAGGGATTCTCCTGGCAAGAATACTGGAGTGGGTTGCCATGCTCTCATCCAGGGGATCTTCCGAACCCAGGGATCGAACCCAGGTGTTCTTCATTGCAGGCAGATTCTTTACCATCTGAGCCACCGGAAGCCCCAATGTCACAAGTAAGATGCAACAATCCTCATGGGGTTATTTGAATAGTAAAGGGAATTATGCATATCCGGCCTTTAGACGTTCTTACCATTATTACATCGAGTACAATTAAAAGGATAGTTAGAGACACAACCAAACAGTTACCTCTATAGAAAAGCAAAATCCTGCATCACCAGCTGCTACCCATCCCTTCATCCACCTCACTCGATGAAGAATCGGAGCCCTACCTGGACACTCCCAGCCAGAGCCCTCTGAGCCCACTGGCACCTTCCAAACATGCCTGAGCCTCCCCTAAACCAGCCTTTCATGACCGCCAAGCTGCAGGAGAAACCGAGGCTACAGCAACTCACCCCCAAGTCCTGACGACCAGCAGGATTCATCCTCAGACTCCGGGCTGGACCACTGGGGCCCCAAGAAGAGGAGCCCCTTTTGGCCCTCTCCACGCAGCACCAACGAGGCAGGGGTGGGTGGGCTCTGCAACCCCGCACCCAGCTGAGCCCCAAGTCAGGGCAGCCCCCCTAAGAAGAGGACTCTCCATCCAGCCTTTCGCAAGAAGGCTGCAGCCAGAGCCTGGGGCTGCAGCACAGCCCCAAACAGCTCAGCCTAGAGGCAGCAGGAGGAAACAGCCAAGCCGCGCTGTCCAGCGGGAAGTTTCTCTGTCTCCACAGCTCTCCTGGCCCTGAGGACTTGGGTTTGCATGAGTCAGGCATGAAGAGTTGGGGGGTGGGAAGTTGGGGGGGTTGGTGCTGGCAGTAAGGAGGGGTTGAGTTGTGTTTGGTTTTCAAGACCCAAACCAGGCTGTTCCAAGACGACCCGCTCAGAGGAACGCAGAAACCCGACACTTCATCCGTCTCTGTTTCTCCGGTCCCTGATGAGGAGAGGATGAACCTCCCCAGGCCCCAGGCCCAGCTCCAGGCCCCAGGGCCACCCTGCTATAAATAGCCCCTCGGGTTCCGGCGACTGCTGATCCACAGCCATGTTTGGAGGAGGCCACTACAGCTGCTTCTAACAACTGGAAGCCACAACAATAGCCAAGGCGGGAGGTGTAGCCAGGACCACGGGGCCAGGCCCCCAGGAGCCTCCAGGATACTGAGCGGGGCTTGGTGGGGAGACTGGGGAGTCGAGGGGAGCCAAGGGCCTCCACTGGCGCGGGCCGAAAGGGAGGCGCAGAGCAGGAGAGCCAGGCCCTGCTTCCCCCCCCAGTCACCACCCTCCACATTCTCCCGCCTCCCCACCCCAAGAAGCCGGGAAAGACAAATAGAAACTTGGCCCCAGCAGAGTCTGGCCACTCCGCCTCCAGAGGTGATAAGACAAAGTCCAAGCCGGCTCTGCAGTCGGGGGGAGAGGCGGGAGGGGAGGCAGGGGAGGAAGCCGCCCTGGACAGTGACCCTCGAGCGGAGGATGGGGACGGACAGCTGGACGGTCATCCCCTGATGAATCACTGGGCTGCCCTCTCACTGACGGGGCTTCCTGTTTTCTGCAAAGTTTGGAAGCATGTGACACTCACTGGCAGAAAGCAAACGAGTACAGGTAACAGGTCTGGGGGTAGCTGGGCCAAGTCACAGGGAGAGCCGGAGAACCACCCATGGGCCGGGGGCGGGGGCGGGGCATGTGAGCCACACAGCTGAGGGCTCTGAGAAAACACAGTGACCTCACAGACACGGGGCTGGAGACCGAGCCTGCAGCAGCTGCCAACTCACACAGCGCCTTTCTCAGGAAGGATGAGGTCTCCGCACGCCATCATCATACCCCCTTCCTCATTCAGTGAACTTTGCTGAGGGCCACCAGCTGGGCATAAGGCCCCCGACCTCAGAGAGCTTCCATTCTGCGAAAGATGATTCTCACCTACGAAGCCCATGTGAGAAGCAGCCATCTGGCCTCGCTGACCGCTCTGTAAAATGGGTACAACACAGTCCGCTGTTATTTACCTGTTCCACTCAGAGCCTCTGGGGAAAACTACCCAAGGGTTTTACAGAGTTCTCTAGGGATTTTCCTGGTCCAGGGATTAAGAATTCCCCTTCCATTGCAGGGGACATGAGCTTGATCCATGGTTGGGGAACTAAGATCCCACATGCTGCAGGACAACTAAGCTTACACGCTTACAACTAGGGAGAAGCCCATGCACAGCCACAAAGAACCTGCATGCCACACCTAAGGCCTGATGCAGTCAAATAGATAAATACATTTTTAAAAAAAAGAATACTTGAAGATTTTCTTTTATGAAGAAAAATAAGCTCTCGGTCTGCCTGTAATTCCATTCCTTTCCTCTCTGGGGCTCTCAAAGCCATCTATCCACAGCTCTGAACTTCTTCCCTGCGCCTCCCAAGACACAGATCCATAATAGAACTTCTGATCCAACTCCCGTAGGCACCAAGATCTCTCCCCTACCATCATCACCAAAACCCAGTCGCTCCTTTGCTTAAAGGACACTGTAAAAGGAAATTCCACACCCTCCCCTAAACCGTGTCTATGTCTCTTCCTATCAGCCAGTTCCTCCTGGTATCTAACCCTCACCCTTCCTGTTGCAGATTCCGCCAACACCGTTGACCTTGGTCCTCAATGCCGGCGGGGGCTGCTGACCACCGCTTAGACACTCCGGGGCAACTCAAGATCTGTGACCCTCGGCTCCGTTTTTCGCCTTCTTCTTCCCCACCATGCAGCAAGAGTGGGAACCCCAGGATCTGGGCGGGGTTGGTTTGGAGCAAGGACTGTGTGGGAAGAGTCCTGCCTTCTTTTGAGGAACACAGACCAAACACAACAGCACTGGACCAAAGGGGAAGCTGTTTCCGGAGCCCAGGTCCCCAGGGGGCACAGCTGGGAGGAGGGTCTGTAAGCAGCAGCCATGTCAGGCAGCCAGAGACTGGTGACCAATCTACATCAGGGGCCCTTCCCCACCCCGACATCTCCTCTGAGGGCTGTGGCCACCCCCTCCCCTCTGCACCAGCCCCTCCAGCCACACCCCTTCCTCTCTCCTTCCTGCCCACCCGCCTGGATTTTTCCAAAACAAAGTGCAACACAGCACACCATCCACAAACCCTGCAACACACTAGCCTTGCTGGAGGGAAACAGCCATTCCTGCCCTGTGAGTCCTGGGCTGCGGGCCAGAGACAGGAAAACAGCTCAACAAACAGGCACATTATCACAGCAGCAAGCCCCAGAGCAGCAGCCATGCCGCTCCAGAAACAGTCTCCTCATCCGAGGAGAGGGCAAGAGAGCTCAGTGGTTGGGCAGGGGACGTGAGGTCACTCAACCCGGGACAGGTTTCTGGGAACCTCAAAAACTAGGTTTTCTCTCTTCCTTCGCAGTACACAGGTCACTCTATAATCTGCTCACTTGCTCAGCCTTTCATGAACTCCTTTAACTAGACTAAGCAAACCAAGACTCATCACGTCCCTCCTCCCATATCAAGGCAAGACACCACTCCTACCCACCCCTGGCATGCACAGACACACATACTTTCATCCCCGATCAACAGAGTTTCCCCTAAAAAACTTCTAATCCCAGCTAAGCGGCAACCTCTTTCTTCCCCAGGACCAAGGTCTGACACCCCCTCATGTCAAAAAGTTCTTCACAATGTCTAACTTCACTCTCTCCCGCTACACCTTTACCTTGTTGGATCTATCTGGCCTGGGATGGGGTTGTGGGGAGCAGCTGCCCTAGGACTCGACTTATAAGAACATCCAGACCATTGGCTAAAAGGCTTGGTTCACACGACATCACCCTGTCCCCTGGCCAAGACTCAGGAGTCCTGGAAACACCATATTCAGGCAGCAGTCCCAGGACAGAATGGAGAAGACAGATATTCATTGCATCTGTGAGCTCCTCCAAGCCTCTGTTTCCTCATCTATAAAATGGGTTCACAGCATCTGCCATAGTGGGATGTCATGGGGATCAAAAATACCCAGGCCAGCTTCTGGCCCTTAGCCAAAATAACAGTAATAAGAATGGCTAACATGTATTGAGCTATAGTATTCACTTTTGTGAATTCACCTCGTGAATTATAGAATTCACTTTGTGTCCATTAAGCTAGTTAATCGTTAGTAGTAGGTACACAAAACATTACTTCCTCCCCTGCACCCCAGCCCCAGACACATCACAAATATGGACAAGGGTCCCTCTGAGCATGTGTACTCCGCACCCACAGGACCCGTGCATACCTTTTCCACTAATTTGAGAGGCATGTTCCTCCTCCTGGCCAGCCCGTGTGGCCCTGGGGACACCTCCGCCTTGCGGGTCTGGGCAATGTGGAGTGGCAGTGGGCTCTCCACCGACGGCACTGCCTGCAGGAGCCTAGTGCTTCCCTCCAGGCCCTCCCCGCCGTGGGTCAGGCAGCTGTCAGATGATACGGCCCCATGCCATCAACAGCTCCCCCTGTGCAAACCGCCAAAACCACTCCCTGTTCCTCTGTAGATCAGGGAGGGAGAGGAGGGAGAGGCCCGTTGAGGGGTGAATTGTCAGAGAAGGCCGGGGAAGAAAGGGAAGGTCCGACTTCACGGGGCATCTGCCCCTGGGGTGTGAGGACAAGCCCAGGCACAAGTTGGGCTCAAAGTAGGGGACCCGGGGAGCCCTTCCTTCATTCCCTGAGGTCCTTCCACTTAAGGAGTTTGCCTGTCACCCTCCACCAAAAAACCACACGGCAGGAGAAGCCTGCGAGGTGAACCAGCCCCATCTTTCAGCTTCCTCCTGAGTCAGTGGCATTTAGCCATTTTCCAAGCCTCTTCTGTCCAAAGAAGCAGAGCCTAAGATCCCCAAGAGCCCAGGAGTCCCTCTTCATCTCTGCCCTTAGTCCCTCTTGCTGCAGTGTCACCCATTCCCCTGGCCCTTACTTTAGTGACTGCTCACCACCCAGCCAGGCCTTGCACACTCTCTCTCCCCACCCTGAAGTACTGAGGTCTGCTTAAGTGATGGGCAAATGAGCCCTGAATCCAGCTGAGCTGGATGGAGGCAAGACTGAGGCCCAAGACTGAGCCTAAGTCATGGGCCCGCTCAACCCTTCACCCCTGGTGGCTCAGATGGTAGAGTCTGCCTGCAGTGCGGGAGACCAGGGTTCGATCCCTGGGTCAGGAAGATCTCCTGGAGAAGGAAATGGCAACCCACTCCAGTATTTATGTCTGGAAAGTCCCATGGATGGAGGAGCCTAGCAGGCTACAGTCTGTGGGGTTGCAAAGAGTCGAACACAACTGAGAAACTTCACTTTCTTCCTTTCTTTCTTTCAGTCTGGAATTGAGCTGAGTAACCCAGCCTGCCCTTCTAGACAGGAGATTGTGAGGGATGCCCCACCAGACAAGACAGGTGTGAGTCATCATCCACCTCCCTGCACCCCCACTCACCAGGGAACCTCCACGTCTTCCTCTTCCTCCCCTTCCCCATACTTACATCTTCTTCAAGGCTTTTCCGTGTGTTTCCACCCCGAAAGGCTGCTTCTCCCTGGAGACAAAGAAAAGGCAGTCAGAGAGGGGAGTCGAGGAAAGTCACCAAAAAGTCCCAGGTCTTTCACTGCCGGGTGTGGCAGTGGTTGGGGTGGGGGCCCGGCAGGGGGCTTGCTTGTTTGTGCAGCATCTTTGTCCACTAAAGGCCCCTTGGAGCCAACTGCACCCACTCATGTGTGTCTCTCCTGGGGAGATATTATTCCCATTTTGCAGATGAGAAAACTGAGGCACAGACAAGCTCGAGACATGCTACAGTCTCACAGATAGAACCTTGGCCGAGTTGAGATATGAACCCAAGTCCTCCAAGCCCATCAGCTAGCTGCCAGCCTTGGTTTCCCCACTGCACAATCCACCCACTTCCTTCTCTTCCTCCTCCACGCAGCCTTGAGGAAACCATCTGTCCTTCTGCTAAGGCAGAAAGATGTGTTTGGAAAGATCTTCCTGGCTCTCTCACATGCTACATATTTAATAAAGAAGACCACATTTTAGCACTGGCCTCTCCCTCCCTGCCTGCCTCGTTCCCCAGCAATCATTTCCCAACACACAGGGGGATGGTCTGATGTCCAGCTCTCCATGTCACAAGGTCCCCACCCTTCCCCAAGTTCCACAAATCTACTCCAGAAGGGTGTCCTCAAACACATCTGTTCACTGTCCCCCCCATCTTCCTTCTGCTTTCCCGGCCTCACCAAGCTGCTCCCTGCCCCCCGCCCCGCCTGCCATCACTTACTGTGTCCACTACATTCTTCGGAGCAGTCTCAGTGTTGACGGGCTGTGAACAGAGGGAGAGCACAGCGTGAGTCCTCAGGGCAAACAGCCCCAGGCTGGCTCTCTCCCCCGGGCTAGAGGCCATGGTGGGCAGGAGGCTTCTGGAGACAGCTTGGATGGCGCCAACCCAAGATGAGACATAATGTGCTGACCCCAGGCTTGGGGGCAGAACTTGGAAAGTGGAAGACAATCCTATTGGTCCTAGAACCACCCAGCTCAACACACCTCAAGAGGGACCCTAAGTCTGATCCCTCAAAAGGCAACAAGGAGCGAGTAAGCAACTCCTGTTCCTACCTGCCAGGCATGTGTACCTACACCAGACACTTCGTCTATTCATAAGAACCCAGTGAGGCAGGGACCCTTACCATCTTTGAGCCTTACTTTACCAATAAGAAGAAATCAGATGAATGGACCAAAGCCACTGACTACTAATGGGAACAAAAGGGTTGGAACCCCATCTTGGGTCTCTATGCCTCAAGCTGTGTGAAACTGCAGTGGTCCCAGACACGATGTTCCACACTTCAGTGGGCTTTCAAGGACCACTCCACACAGGCCCTGCCCCCCCGCACCTTGAGGACCTCAATCTCCATGCCCCAAAGCTCTGCTCCATCCCACATCCAGGACTTGGTTTGTGGAATGGCTTCTCCCCTTTTCCTGCAAGCTCTCCTTTCAAAGAAGCCCTCCTGAACACCCCAGCAAGGAGGGCTGTCTCCCATCTCTGAACTCCAGTAAACCTTACTGTCTGAGCTATTTATCTGGTCCTTAGTGCATGAATAATCTCATTGTGGGAATAGGTCTCATTCCAACTATTGTTTTATTTGTGATTGTTATCCCACTTTTCTCCAAAACAGATTCAAAGCAGCTTTTCTTTAACCAACTCAGTTGCCACATCCCTCATGCCGGAGACTGTGGTTGATGTGTAGTGGGCAGTCACTAAACACCTGAGGACTGATCCTGTCCCTCACCCCGGTGCCATCCTTCCTTCACCCAGACCAACAGAAGTGCTTCCCACTAAAGGCATCCTGAAACATGGGCTCCTCAGACTCCCTCATCACAAGAGAAAAGCTTCCCGTTCCAGGGCCATCTCCTGACCGCAGTCTCCAGGGCTGTTTCCAACTCAGTGATGTGGTTAGAGGGGCGCTTGAATCTTGCAAGTGGGCATGAGTCAAGGTCATGGAAACAAATCTTCACTGAGATGACCACAGACCAGATATAGATAATGGATCTCAGAATAGGAAACATCGGCCCCAACCCTGTCCCCAGGACCTGAGGATGCGCTGATCATGTCTGAAGACACGGGAATGAACAGAATGACTTCTGAACAGTTCTGGCATCTGGGAGAGAACTGGACCAAGACAGGCATGGAGGAGGGCTTCCCTGGTGGCTCAGACAGTAAAGAATCTGCCTGCAATTCAAGAGACCTGGGTTTGATCTCTGGGTTGGGAAGATCCCCTGGAGAAGGAAACAGCAACCTTGCCTGGAATATGCCATGGACAAAGGAGCCTGGCGGGCTGAAGTCCACGGGGTTGCAAAGAGTCAGATATAACTGAGCAACTAACACACTTTCAGGCCTGGAGGAAGGAAGCAGGCTGAGCTAAAGGCAGTAGTGCTCTTTCTAAAAACGCACAAATTTTACCCTACTGTTCTAGAGACAGAGTATGCCATGGACAGAGGAGCCTGGCGGGCTACAGTCCATGGGGTCGCAAAGAGTCAGATAACTGAGCAACTAACACACACACACACTAGAGACAGGAGGCTGAAGCCAAAACTTCTTTCCAGGTGAATAAAACCTCCTGTGTAGTTCAGGGTCAAGGCAGCTTGGGACGGTTGAGGGAGCACAGGGTCCAGGAACGGAGTCAGAGCTGGGGAGGTCCAACTCCCAGCCCCTCCCAGCCTCCTTGGTTAACCCTCCTGGAGTCTGAAGATGATTCTACAGAGCAATAAAGATGCCACATTCTGTCCCCACTCAGCCCAGCCCTAACCCTCCCCCAGAGCCCCGACTCCTGAGCCACAGGCCATGGGGCAGGAGGCAAATGAGCCCACAAGAAATCCCCAGCGGTCCCTGCCCTAGACTGAGCTCGAGGAGCTGCCTGACAATCGGGACCAGGGTCCCCCTCAGCCTCCCACCACCAGCCGGCCCCACCCAGCAGAGTCCTCAGAGGCAGGGCCAGGCTGCTCCGCCCTCGGATCCCCTGCCCATCTCTTCTGGTCCACAGCTCTGTGATGCTCACGTGGAGACCACGGGCTGCACAGGACGCCTGAATGCCTCCACCCTGGGTGGCTCTGGCCTCCTGGAGGGAGGAGAAGGCCTAGAGAGCAGTTCACAGGGACTTTCTGCATGCAGAGTCTACACAGCACAGCTGAGTCTGGACCCAGATCTCCCAGCTTCAGTGCCCTCACTCTTCATAGTCTGTACAATCAGCCTCCCTGACAGGGAGAAAGGACAGAAACAGGGTGGGATGTAGAAGCTGGAGACAGAATACCTGCCTCAGGTCCATTACAGGCCCCGAAGAGCCCCTCGTCCTGCTCTGGGGAAAGCCTCCCAAGAGACCCCGAATGGGTGGAGCAGAGTGAGAGCTGGGGGTCTCAAACTAGAGTGTGCCTGCCAATCACCTGGAGGGCTGCTGACACACAGGCGGGCCTCTGGGCCCTCCCCAGAGGTCAGAACCCAAAGACTAGGGAAGGACCCAAAAATGTGCATTTCTAACAGGTTTCCAGGTCCGGGGATGACACTATGAAAACAACTAATCTAGACTGGCAGCACTGGCAACAGCTGGCCAGGCCACGTCCTGACTCTCTGCTACTAACCACAACCTCAGGCAGGTCACCGTGTCCTCGCTGCTCTCCGGCAGGACTGCACGGTCCTATTCTGTGAGATGCAAATGAGATGAAGCACAAACAGCACTCAGAACAGGGCCGGGCCCTTAGGAAGCTCTCCATAAATGTGAGCTGTTGTTCATCATCTCCACCCCACCCCACCCTGCCCCACCTTGACCCTCCTGTCCCACCCCTCCTGGCTCTGGCACAGTGCAGACCAGGGAGGCAATATTAGAAACCACAGGCCTCAGCAGGGCAAGAGCAACTTCTCTCCCTGCCAGCAATCATCTGAGCACCAGCCCCTCTGCCCGCATCCCTTCCCACGCCAGCTGGAGGCCAGCCACAGGGCCAGCCATTAAACGCCTGCCCTCAACATTAGTGAAGAGGCTTTCTGAGGAGCTAAAAATTTCCAAAAAAACACTTCCAATCTCAACACCCAGTGTTTTCCTGCAGTGTTTGCAAACACAGCCCAGCATGCACAGTGCACTCCCCTCCCCTCTCCTCCACCCCTTGCCTCCACCCCAGGCCTCCTGGGATTGAAATCCTGCTTCCCTGTTTCCCAGGCATTGCCAGTTCTGGGGCTAGTGGGAATGAAAAAGGCAAGGGAACTGGTAACAGGAGAGGGGTCTCCCCTCAGGCCACCCCTGTCCCAGGCCCTTCAGGGAGCCTTGGGTATGCTACAGGAAGCTCCCAGGCCATCAGAGCTTCAGTGGCTGACAGAGACCCACTAGGCCTCAGCTGTCACCCTAACTTTAGCATGCACACACATACCCTATTTTTGCACACCACTCCTCAGACACCATCTCCTCCCTCCCCATTTCACAGATGGGGAAACTGAGGTACAGAAGGTATGGGTATGATTTGCTCAGCCTCGCACAGTGAGATGCATGGCAGGACTCCGGTGGGCACCCATGTTTTATAAAGCCCACCACTGAGCCTACCTGCTGCCCCTCACCCCAATTCCCAGCTGGCCTGCAGGCGGGGTGAGCAGGTGCCAGCTGGCCAACTCTGCTTTTCCTTCCCACTAAGGCTCAGCAGTCCCTTGTGGCTCAGCTGATAAAGAATGCACCTGCAGTGCGGGAGACCTGGGTTCGATCCCTGGGTTGGGAAGATCCCCTGGAGAACGGAAAGGCTCCCCACTCCAGTATTCTGGCCTGGAGAGTTCCATGGACTGTACAGTCCATGCAAAGAACTCGGACACGACTAAGCGACTTTCACTTTCACTTTTCAAGGCTCAGCAGTAGAAGGATGAAGCAAATGGAACCCATATAAGGGTGGTACCCCCCAATTTGGCCCCGCCCTCTGCCCAATCCCAGGACAAACCCAGGCTTTTCAAAGCAGAATCACTGCCCCACCAGGGGTCTTCCAGAATGCCTCCTGCCCCCAGGCAGGACAACTCAAATCCAGCTCAGGAGCAAGTGGAAGGGTTTGGACCCGGTACTGCTTGATGGCCAAGTCTCACGGTGCACAACCCTGAGACCAATACCTCCTCCAGGGCCGCACCCCAGGTACCTCACTTGCCTGCCCTCCTGGTCCTGGTCTGGAGGTGCCTTTTCATAATGTGACTGCAGTAACAAGAACGACTCAGCAGGTACTAAGGATGCCCTGGGCTCAACACTGGGCTCTTCACTTTCATGATTATCAGTCCTCATAACCAATGTTCACCAGGTAAGCATTATCCCATTTCACAGGTGAGGAAAACTGAGGGGCCAAGAGGTTAAATCACCCGATCAAGGTCACATAGCCAGTAGATAAAGATAGCTGGTTTTTGAATGTGGCTCCTTACATCCACCTCATGTTCAGTCTCCTCTTGGGCATAATCTTCATCCAGTTCCTCTTACTCTTAATCAACTGCACTCCTGTTGGGAACAAGCTTTCTGCGGCTTAAAAACTAATTGTCTCGGGCCCTCAGGAGGATGAGGCTTCTTCAATACACTTCCAGAGGAAGAGGAGGAAATGGGCTGCAGCAGGAGAGAGTGGGATCAGACATCAGAGAGAACTTCCTGAACGCGAGGGGTTGTGAACCACAGGATGGATAAGGGAAGCTGCACATCCTTTGCTCAATTTTTTCTTTTTTTTTCCAAAAAAAGACAAGTATGTCCTCTCAGTGGGTTTAATCACTCCCAATGGTGTGGGCCAGAGGAGGGGCCAGTCTGCCAAGGCTGCTGTGGCTGGGATGACTGCCTTGAGGTTCACGCAAGAGGACACATCGGTGGCCGGCAGGGAGGGTGGGCTGGGAAAAAAATGTGTCTGTAGGCTGCTGTTCTGGAGGAAGGAAAAGGCAGAGGGCCATGGCGGGTGGGGGGAGGTGCCCAAGCCCTGGACTGGGGGGAGGAAGGGCAGGGCAGAATGCGGACTCAGCCTCCAGAGGAACATTCCGTCCAGAAATTCCTCACACCCTCCCCCCTCTCACCCCTCCAGCTCTCCCCTCTCTTGCCCCCTGGGAGCCCTGGAATCCGGACAGTTTTTCAGGCCAAAAAGACCCCATGACATCACATCTACTGCCACGGAGGGACTGTGAGGTCAGGGACAGCGCTGCCTGCCTGTTGGAAGGCGAATTGAGGACCCAGAGCACATTATTCTAGGCTCATGTGTTCTCAAAATAGAGCCCTAAGCAGATGAAGAAAAGGGGTTGAAAGCCAAAGGGAAGGGCAGGGAAGCACCATTAATGGGGCACTTAGAGGGGGCGTGGCCGGGAGGGCACTTTGCAGGCCCCACAGCCAGTCGGGGACCAGTAACCTGGAAGCAAGGCAGCAGCAGCAGCAGCAGGCAGGGGAGCACTCTGAATCTCTCTCGGCCAGTGAGGACACTGAGTTTCCAGGGTGGTTGGCCAGCTCCACTTGAGCTCCGGTCAGCCCTTCACCTCCAGTTATTTCCCAGCATCCTAGGAAGAGGGGGTCATCAAAACGGAGGGCAAGGGGCTAAGGGGGAGGGCGCCATCAGCCTGGGGCCCATGAGTCTTGCTGCAGAGGCCACATCCTCTCCTGGGCAAGCCATGGCTCCCAGAGTAAAAGAGCAGGCTGGATGTGAACAAATGGAATGTGATGCCTGATTTTTCCCTGCACCCCCAGGGAGGGGCCTAGGCAAGCTCACACCTGTCTTCAGGGTCCCTCCAACTCACCCTGAGGGACCCAGGTCCCGACTCCAGGTGGTTGAGGCTGGGCAACTGTGGACCCCGCCCCCCTACCCTGTCTTGCTTGCTTGCGCTCACCGAGCTGGCCCTGAGCCAGGCTGGAATATTTCTCACCCCCTCCTGCCACCGTCTCCTCCCTGTGGACGTTGTTCTCCTCCTTCTTGGTCGGGGCACTGGGGGTGTGCACCTCCCCAGGCCCTTCCTCCATGAACCCCTGGCTGCCCTGGCACAAGTCTTCCACCCCACGACTGCGCCAGATTCATCTGGTCTACCAGCCCTCCTCCTGGCAGCCCCCTCGCCCCTGAGCCACACCCCACAGCTGGTGGCAGACTTCACTCACAACGCCTGCTTTGGGTCACTTCCCCACTCAAGGACCCACAATGGCCCTTAGCGCTTGGCTCATCAAGTTCAAGTTCCCGAGCCTGGCTTCTGGACTCCTCTCCCTTATCTGGGCCCTTTTCCCTTGTGGACTCCACTTCCTTCCCCCTGCTCTTATCTGCATCCTCTGCTCCCCTCTCCTCACTGCCCACCACCATGCCACCTGGGTTCCCGCCTCCTTTCCCACACTCAGGCTCTTCCCACCGGCACCCCAGCCAGAGCCAGTGAAACAGCGGCCCAGCTCCTCATCCCCGCAGCAAGGGCACTGGATTTGCTCCAGCCCCCAAGCGTGGTCTTTTCTTTCAGCCCTCTCCGTTTCAGCCCTGCTGCCTTGTGGAAGGCCCACCCTCCTTCCCTCTTCTTGTCCACTTGCTCAAGTCTTAACCTGGACTTGAAACAGGAGGCAGGCTTGCCCACCCAGCGCAGCACAGAGTGACGGCTGCCTCCTTGGACCCCAAGGCTACCTCTGGTCAAAACCCCTGAGCATAGCCACTAGTTCACTTCCACAGTAGCGTTCGCTCTCTCCCACTAAACAGGGCGCAGCCCTTCACCCAGCTAGGGCCTCTCCCAGTGGGAGTCAAAGGGGATGTGGTTAGCACATTCATGGATGCCTTGCCCTCTGGGGACCACGTCCCTTCATGGCCCAATATAAGGACGGGACCTCAGTGGGCCCTGAGGACTTCCACCCAAGCACCCCCTACAGCGAGAGAACCTTCCATCTGCACCATAACAGGTGTCAGTGAGTGTGATGTGTCCCATTGACAGACAGTGACTCCACCAGACAGCCCCAACGGGCCATTTTAGGTGTTAGAAAACTCTTCTCTACACCCAAGTCTCCAGTTCTTTATGAGACCCTCCACCTAGGAGGTGCTCCTCTGGAGAGCAATGGCAAGGAAGCCAGTTTGTCCTTCAGGAAGGTCTCACTCCCATTCTACGACACTCCACTCGCCCCCCAGCCCCATACCCTCCCTCTCCACACCAGGCAGTCGAGGGGGCACACAAACTCATTTCCATCCCCACTCATGGCTCTGTGAATCCTCTTTGGAATGCAATGCTCAGAGTTTGCCCTTTCCTTTGAAAACCAGGACTCTTTCAGGCTCATTTCTCCTGGCTTTGCTCCATTTTCCAGAATCTCCAAAAGATGGCCCCCCATGGCCCACTCATTGCCCTGTGATGAAATGCCTCGGGGTTGGGAGTTCAGATGAACTAAAGCCACTGCTGGCCACTCTCCCTGATGGAGAGCAGGATGGCAGCATTGGGCTTGGGGGCTCCACGTCCTTCTCAGGGGCCTTCTTCTCTTTCACGAGGCAGCCTGGTGCCTCCTCACCCTAGATCTGACACGGGGACACCTTGAGCAAGTCATCTGAAAATCTCAGGACCACCACCTCACAACCATTAGGATGCCTACTATCAAAAAGAAGAAGGAGAAGAAAGAAAACAAAGAGTTTTGGCAAGTTCAGTTCAGTTCAGTTCAGTTCAGTCGCTCAGTTGTGTCCGACTCTTTGTGACCCCATGAATCACAGCACGCCAGGCCTCCCTGTCCATCACCATCTCCCGGAGTTCACTCAGATTCATGTCCATCAAGTCAGTGATGCCATCCAGCCATCTCATTCTCTGTCGTCCCCTTCTTCTCCTGCCCCCAATCCCTCCCAGCATCAGAGTCTTTTCCAATGAGTCAACTCTTCGCATGAGATGGCCAAAGTACTAGAGTTTCAGCCTTAGTATCATTCCTTCCAAAGAAATCCCAGGGCTGATCTCCTTCAGAATGGACTAGTTGGATCTCCTTGCAGTCCAAGGGACTCTCAAGAGTCTTCTCCAACACCACAGTTCAAAAGCATCAATTCTTCGGCACTCAGCCTCCTTCACAGTCCAACTCTCACATCCATACATGACCACAGGAAAAACCATAGCCTTGCGAAGATGTGGAGAATTAGAACCTCTTGTGCACTACCGGTTGTAATACAAAATGATACAGCCACTGTGGGCAACAGTATGGTGGTCCCACCAAAAAAAGTCAAAAGCAGAATTCCTAGGTCATCCAGCAGGTCCGCTCATGAGTATATACCCAACAGAACTGCAACAGGGACTGGCAGAGAGATTTATATGACCATGTTCATAGTAGCATCATTCACAGTAACTAAAACGTGGAAATGACCCAAGTGTTTACTGACAGATACATGAGTCAGTAAAATGTGGTATATACACAGGGAAGCCTGACGTGCTGCCGTCCATGGGGTGGCAAAGAGTCAGACACAACATAGCAACTGAACAACAAACAACAGTATACATGCAGTGGAGTATTTAGTTCAGTTCAGCCGCTCGGTCGTGTCCGACTCTGTGACCCCATTACTCAGCCTTAGAAAGGAAGGTCGTTCGGACACGTGGCACAGCATGGACGAATCTTGAGGACAGCACTCTGGGGTAAGAAGCGTCACAAAGGACAAATGTTGTATGAATCCACGCATGAGGTGCATTAAGTCATCAGACTCAGGGAGGCAGAAAGCAGAAAGGTGCCTGGCAGGGACTATGGAGCTCTTATTTAATGGGTGCAGAGCTTTTTGTTTCACAAGATGAAAAGCATTCTGGAGGTGGATGGTAGTGATGGTTGTGCAACGATTTGGATGTACTTAATACATTGATTGTGGACTCCAAAATGATTAAAATGATAATTTTCATGTTATGTGTATTTTACCACAGGTTTCCCTGGTGGCTCAGTGGTAAAGATCCCACCTGCAATGCAGGAGACACAGGAGACGTGGGTTTGATCCCTGGGTCGGGAAGATCCCCTGGAGGAAGGTATGGCAACCTATTCCAGTATTCTTGCCTGGAGAATTCCATGGACAGAGGTGCCTGGAGGGCTACAGTCCATAGGGTTGCAAAGATTTAGACATAACCAAAGAGACTTAGTGCATACATACATATTTTACCACAATTTAAAAAAAAAAAGTGAATCAGAGTAAAAAAAACACAATGTCAGGGCCTCAGTTTCTTCTCCTAAGAAAGAGCAGGATTTGACTAAATGTTCTGTGGCCCTCTCATTGTTGTGGCTCTGTGCCCACTACATCCACATCTGCCCTCCAGAAGCCCTGGCACTCGGCAGAAAAGAACCAGCATGGAAACAGTGCCCAGCACGAGGGAGGTGCTCGGGAGATGTTAGCTGGTAGGACAGAGGGCAGATAGATGGATGGAGAGTGGGCTATGGGGCTTCCCTGGCGGCTCAGTGATAAAGAATCTGCCTGCTAATGTAGGAGACTCAAGTTCAGTCTCTGGATTGGGAAGATCTCCTGGAGAAGGGAATGGTTACCCACTCCAGGACTCTTTTGCCTGGAAAATTCCATAGCCAGAGGAGCCTGGCAAGCTACAAGATGGATGGCAGACAGATGGATGGATAGACCAGCCCCTAAATCTCAGGCCCTCTGGCTCGTGACTAGCACTGTTTAGAAGAAGAAATCCAGGAGAAGCCCACTTGGCAATAGCAGGCATTGACATCAGCAGCAATCACAGAGGGTATCGGGAGGAAAGCTGGCCTAGGAACCCACAGCCCCACTCCGGATCCAGCCTACCCCCAACTGCTGTGTGACCATGAACCAGTCACCTGGCCTTCCTAAGCCCTAGTTTGCTCCTCTCCCCAGGATGGGCTCACGCCCGTCCAGACCTCCACACAAGCCACTGTGGGCTCGGGGAGCCCAGCATCAGGGGAAAGGCTCTGAGAACCGCAGCTGCTGTGTAATAAACCAGTCCCGTTTGTCATGATCATGGTTATGAGTGTGGACCCTGGTGCCAGGCTACTGAGGTGAAACCCCAGGGCCCCTTCCAAACAACTCTACGGCCTTAGGTCTTATCAGGGTTCTTCATCTGAGACATTGGGGTAATCACAGCACCTCCTTTACTGCACTGTGCTGAAGAATAAATGAGTTTATTTTTGTAAAGCTCTCACAACAAAGGTCTGCAAAGAGGAAATTCCATACATGGGTTAGCTTTTCACTTGCTCTGATTACTGAAACCAACCTGGCATCCCCATCCCCCACCACACACTCTCCACCCAACCTGTGATTCAATAGGACTTGTTCCGCAGGACATTTCAAGTCCTGGTTTTGGGGCTGGCCTGCAGAGGAGAAGCAGTGTCCACACAGCTCTCCCCTCACCAGGTCTCCTGGGTGCCGGGCTTTGGGTGCAAAAGGGCTCAGATCCGACCCACTTCGGTGGCCACTGCACTTGGCCATCACCCTCGGGAAATTCCTTTGGACTCTTATTTTTCCGAAGTTGAGAAGAGCTGCCTCAGCGCTTTCCAAGGATCAGGAGCATCCACGACAAGCACACCCTCACCCCTCTCCAGCCTGCCCCCAGCAGTGGACCCCACAGGAGGAAGTGACCCTAGGACCCTTCTCCTTAAGGCCTTGGGCAACATCTGTTGAGTAAGATGAAAATACGGGTTGAAGATTAAGCCACTCTGCCCTGGTTGGCCTGGCACAGGCTGGAAAATGTTTGGCTGGCAGGGCCCTGAGGCTGGCAGAGCTCCTGGGCCCAAGGATGAGTGGTCCCAACCCTGGGGCAGGGGTGGGTGGGGGTTGAACAGAAGTGAGATGGGTGAGAAGGCCAGAGGGAGAGCTGGGGAAGGAGAAAACTCAACAAAAAGACGAACACACAGTATGAGGCAAGAGGGAGGAGTCGGGGAGCCCAGAGACCGACCCTGCAGAGGCTGAAGGGCAGGCATCGAAGGGAAAAGGAAGGAAAAATACGACCCGCCCTTTCCTCCCTCTTCTGAACCTGCTCAAAGCCCTTGCCTGCCTGCCTGCCGTGAGGAAACAGGTGTTGAGTACTCTCTAGGGGAAGCAAAACTTTCTCCCAGCTTCCCCTGGGCCACTTTCCCTCCCCAGGGACAATATCAGAGTTTCCAGCTGGAGACTGGCCCCCCTAATAGATCCCCATAGCCCAATAGCAAAGAATCAGAGGACAACAGTCCTGTTTATTGAACACCTAATCTGCGCTGAGCATCTGGCTGAATGCCTTTCTTCAAGCCACACAATAAGCATGCATTGAGCACCTACTGTGTGTCAGATAGTGGGAATACAGCAGTGAACACAGAGGACAGAAACCCTTTGTCATCATAGAGTTTACATGCTGGTGTGATGGGAGACTATTTTTTAAATTTATTTTTAATCGAAGGATAATTGCTTTACAGTATTGTGTTGGTTTCTACCAAACATCAACATAAATTAGCCATAGGTTTACCCATGTCCCCTCCCACCTGAATATCCTTCCCACCTTCGTCCCCACCCCACCCCTCTGGGTTGTTACTGAGCCCCGTTAGAGTTCCCTGAGTCATACAGCAAATTCCCACTGGCTGTCTATTTTACATACGGTAATGTATGTTTCCATGTTGGTGGGAGGCTTTTAAAGGAGATCAGCAAGTAAGATGGTGACATATGCTGAGAGGCAAAGAAAGCAGGGAAGGGAGAGTGGGTTGCAGGGGGAAGGGAAATCTGACACTTGAGTAAAGATCTCAAGGAGGGAAAGAGCCTGGCAGGTATCCTTGGGAAAAGCTCAGCAAGTGCAAAGGCCCTGAGGCAGCATCTGCCTGATGTTCAAGGACCAGCAAGAAGGCCAGGTGGTCACAGCAGACTGAGAGAAAGAGGAGCTTTTAGAAGATGAGGTGAGAAAGGAAATCTGCCCACCGTTGTAGGGCTGTGTAGACCAATGGAAGAACCTGGGCCTTTACTCTCAGGGGTGAGCAGCCATTGGAGGATTTGAATACAGACTGATTCAGTGAACTAATTTGCTCCTTTTATTCTCTTCACAGCCTTATAAGGTAGGTACTGTTACTAACTCCCAACCCGCAGAGGAGAAACTAAGGTCCAGAGAGGTTAACCAAAGTGTCCATTGTCACAGACCCAGGCCCTGGGGAACTCCCTCACTCTTGATCACTCCTTGGGGGGAAGCGGGCAGGTCCTGACTAAGGTGGGGAAATCTTCATTGTCACAACCACTCCTCCACCAGATGGCTCATGCAACGTCCACAAGGGTCAGAGCCCCTCTGACCAGGGCAGGCACATTAGAGATGGGAGCACTCCATAGCCTGGCAGGCAGAAGTCCCTTCTGGCACCATGCTGTCCTGTGCAAGTAGCTTCAGTTGTGTCCCACTCTTTGTGACCCCGTGGACTGTAGCCCACCGGGCTCCTCTGTCCATGGGATTCTCCAGGCAAGAATACTGGAGTGGGTTGCCATGCCTTCCTCCAGGGGATCTTCCCAACCTAGGGTTTGAACCCACATCTCTTTATATCTCCTGCACTGGCAGATGGGTTCTTTATCACTAGCGCCACCTGGTAAGCTCATCCCTTCTGGTATCTAACTGCAATTCCTCCAGTCAGAAAGCCAATCTATTCCCTTCCGTTCCAATCCCTGACCCCTCCTCATGTAAACAAAGCTCACGAGACTCTTGGAGTCCAAGCATCTGGCTCCTGACTGGACAGCCCTAGACCCCAGAGCCCCCCAACTATCCTCAACCAGCCAAGAACATTCTGTTCTCAGTGGCCAAGTAGTAGTCGGGTTGAAATGCTGAGACGTGGGCTCCTTCCTCTCCACCCCTCCCTGCCTGCCCTTCCGCAATCCCAGAGAGAGTTCTCGCTGGCAGTTCCAAACCAGGCCTGCACTCTGGCCTCATCCCCACAGTATTCAGCCCCTAAGCCCTGCTGTTGTCAGATGACCTTTGACTGAGCTCTGTGCAAAGAATACTCCACATCTGGAGATGCACAGCTAGGCAGAGGTGAGGCCCAAAAGCATTTGAGCCCAGTGAGATTAAGAAGGAGGGGCCGATGCGAGGAAAGGACATGGAATGCCTCACCTCTGGGAGTCTTACGAGCTTTGTTTATGTGAGGAGGGGTCACAGGTTGGAACAGAGGGAACAGGTTGGCATTCCAGCTGGAGGAACTGCAGTTGGATACCAGAAGGGACTCCTGCCTGAGCCAGGTTGTGGAATGTTCCAGGATCCAGGCCGAGCAAGTCACAGCAGGGCCTAGACAGGGAGGGCAGAGGGCAGGGACTCTGCTCTGCATCCAAGAGACATCTAAGAGTCATAATCACTTCTGCATACTTTTTTTTTTTTTTTTGCATGCTTTATTTCATTCCACCAATGACCCTGAATAGGGAGGGGAAGGATGGGAGGCGGATATGTATTAGAACTGAGAAGGCCTTTGCAGCATCAAGTGCAGCCCCCTTCTTTGACAAAAAGGGAAACTGAGGCCCAGAAGGAGGGCAGTACTGGCCCACTGTCACACAGCATGTGGGTGGCAGAAGAGAAAAGACCAGGAAACCCGAGTGAGATGCCAGCATCCAGGCTGAGCAAGTCATGTGCAGACACTTCCAACTGCCTGGGCCCCACTGGGCCCTTGCCTACTCCCCAAGACTCCCACCCACATCAATGTCACCACAGGCACCGCCACACCAATCAGTGGGATGGTGCCCACTTGGGCCCTCCATCACGAACTCCAGTCACAAACAAGTACACACATGGGTGCAGGCCTGCACACACATACCTGTGTACAGGCAGGGCCCTCCCTCTCCAGCCCCCAGGGCCCCCGCTTGCCTCCTGTGCTGGGCTGGGGAGCAGGAGGGAGCTGTGAAGGGTAAGAAGACAGAGAGACGGCAGGGAGGGAAACATTCCAAATCAGCCCAGCTGGGATGGGTCTGGAGCAGGCCCGTCTCCCCAGCCCATAACTCACAGGAGTCCTGCCCCATCCACACTTTTCTGGAAGCCTGACTGGAGGAAAGAGGGGGCAGTGCGGGGCTGGGGGACATGGAGAGAGGGCAGAAAAGCAGAGCCAGCCAAAGAGCCTGGAGATGCAGGAGGCCACCTGAATGTGACTAACTTCCCTGGTGCCTGAACTCTGTGGGTCATGCCATCCATCTCCCCACCTCCAGCCAAAGGGACCTGACCGGGGACCAGTCAGGTCAGAGGAGATGCCATCCCCCCGTTCTGTAATCCCCAAGACAACAGGCCCTGGACCAGGCCTAGAGACAGGCGAGATGCCCTTTTATGGGCTTTTCCAAGGACTTGAGTCTCAAGATTGAAATAAGAGGCTCATGAAGTCACGAAGGGACCTCATGACTCATTTCCTTCTAGTTGGGCTTCAGTTTCAGGACACGGCCCCTTCCTCCTCATTACCTAACGGCCCAGCACCTGTGGGGGCTACCAGGATGCTTGGGGCTTCCCCAGTGGCTCAGCGGTAACGAATCTGCCTACAGTGCAGGACACACGTGAGACGTGGGTTGGATCCCTAGGTCTGGAAGATTCCCTGGAGAATGGAATGGCAACCCACTCCAGTATTCTTCCCTGGGAAATCCCATGGACAGAGGAGCCTGGAGGGCTACAGTCCATGGGGTCGCAAAGAGTCGGACCCGACTGAAGCGACAGAGCATGCATGCAGACAAAGTAAGCTGCAGCAGGAGCTGAGGAAAGAGAGGAGGGTGGGCTGGCGGGGCAGGAATGGACTGTCACTCACCACCAGTTCATGGCTGGAAGGAGGAATGCAGGGGGCAGCCACCTGTGGGAGGAACAGAGAAAGGGCAAGGTTAGCATCTTTCATCCCCATAGAAACCCAGGGCCTCCTGAGATCATTTTGCTCCCCCACCAGCCCGGGCTAGACACCCCTTCCTTCAGTTCACAAACACTGACACCCTCCAGGAGAAGAGTTCATTGGAAGACTGTGTAACAACATGAGAAAATGCCTAGGCAACAGTGCTCAGATGAAGAGGCAAAAATGAAATGGACACATTCTTAAAATTCTATAAAAAGAAATATGCAGAAAGACTGGAGGTCAAAGCACCAAAGTCAAGGAAATACGGTTTGTTTGTTTTTTTCTCTATGTTCTAAATTTTCTGCAATATGGTAAGATTTGGTTTTCTTTTAAAAAAAACACCATATTTAAGACCTCTAGGAAAGGAAAAGTCACCTCCTCCATTCTCCCAAATGCCAAGGTATCTCACTCAAAGGTCAGAGCTGCAGAGGGCTGGCCAAGCTTCCCAGACCACGTTGGGAAACAGCATGGGGAAGGGCCTGTTGGCTCTTTCAAAAGAAACTGGCCACTCTGCTAATACACGTGGAAGGTCTTGAGGGTGGAAACACTCTCCAAGGGTGAGCTATTATTTTGTCATCATCCTCATCTTCTCCTCTGATGAGGGAGGAGGTGGCCCCGTGGCCTCAAGTCAGAGGGAGATGGGCGGAGAGAGGGGGCTGGATTGCTCCCTACCCTGAGATAACACTCCCTCCCCAGGGGCCCGGCAGCCAAACCACTACCCTGACAATTAGCAGAGGCCTTTATCAGAGACTCGGTGTGTTCCTTTTTTTCTAGCCAGGACACGTTTTTCTTGGAGCTCATACCTCAACCTTGGCTTCAATTCCTGACCTGAACACCACACAGGGGCCCACAGAGGGGTCAGAGAGGGAAGCTCTCCCCACCTCCCTCAGCCCCAGGCATGAGGATGTCTGGACACAAGCCGTGGATCGCCAAAGAGCAGGTGGCTACCTTCTCCAGCAGTGGGCAATCCAGCCCCCAACCCTAGAAGAGCAGTGACAGCCCCCAGCCCCAGTTGGAGCTCGCTGTTCATAGGGGCGTCACCCTCAGCTGAGCCCTTCTGTCCCCTGACCCTGTTCTATCATCTGACCAGCTCCAGGGACCACCTGGCTTGACATGCCAGCTTAGAAGAGGTCCACACCTGTGGAACCATGTGCCCTGGGCTCTGGAAGAGGTGGAGGGGCTAGGAGTTGGCATCCCTGGGTTCTTGACCCAGTCACGCTGCAGGCTCCCTGCCAACTCATTCTCCAGCAAAGTGACCTGGGTGGGAGTGGGTCAACCCACAGATCAGCACCCTGCTCTGCTCCTTCTCTCGGAGCTAGAGCCAGAACGGGGCTGAGAACCCAAATGTGGAATCAGCTGCAAGAGGATGGGACGCTCCCGGCTAGTGCCACAGCCTCCCAGACACAGGCAAGTCCCATCCACTGCCTCTGTCTTCCCCTGCAGTACCCAAGAGTGCGTGTCTGGTCTCTATTCAGGTTAGGGAAGTGAGGGGGTTACGGACACATACTGAGGCAAAGGCAGGACGGACAGGTGTCCTCTGAGACAAGAGGGAGAGCCTCTTCTCTAGGACCACCCTAAAGTACTAGTCGCTCAATCGTGTCCAACTCCTTGCAACCCCCTGGACTGTAGCCCACCAGGCTCTTATGTCCAAGGCATTCTCCAGGCAAGAATACTGGAGTAGGTTGCCATTCCCTTCTCCAAGTACCACCCTGACGCAGTGGGGAACCATGGAACCTGACCCCAGGTCCTGTCCTTGTCCTCTCTGAGGACTTAGATCTGCACTGTGGACCCCCAGTTTGCGGGCCTAATGCCGGGGTGCCCCTTCGTGGCCTGCTGCCCACCAGGGCCTCCTCCACCCACTGCCCACAGCTGCGCATTCCAGGCCTGCCCGCCAGCCAGCCCACTAACTTTGTTGTGTGTTTCAATGTTTCTTGTCTCTCTATTTTTTTTTTTTTTTTTAAAGCAGAGAAATGTTTCCTTAAAAGGCTCTCTCCTTCCCTCCGGCACCCTGGCTCCTGGCCACCCCCTCAGGAGTCTGGAATGTACCAGGGAGGGCCAGAGCCCCCTGCCACTCTGGCCCCTGCCCTGTGGCCCCACACTCCTGGTGTCCGCAGCAACCACTCCCAGTGGCCCCTGGGGACCCCAGCTAGAAGCCCACCCTATCCAAAGGGGGCAGACACGGGGGGTGCCGGTCATTTGTCTCCCCAGGGCTGGCAGGACAGGATTCCAGGACTCAGACCCAGAAATTCAGCCTCAGGTAAGCCTCCTCCCTGGGTCTCCCTCAACGATCCTCAGCACACAGAGGGTGCGGGCCGGTGGGCCTAAGGTTCAGCCTTCTGTTCTGAAAACTGTAACAACACTAAAAGCAGCAGCAGCAGCAGCAAATACTCCCATCAAACTTGCTACCCGCCAGGCACTCTGCTTTGTCCCTGGCGTGAATTAACTCACTCCATTCCCACAACCCTGAGCATCCCATTTTGTGGATGAGAAGACCAAGGTACAGAGGTCAATCAAGTGTCGAGCAGAGAAGGCAGGACGCAACCCCAGCAGTCTGGCTGTAGACAGGGATGTGCCCCGGCCCTCTCTGCCGTGCCGACTCTCCTGTAAAGACGAATTTCCCCAGAGCCCTACACAACGACAGCAGGAACAGAAAGCTCATGGGATGTGCCTATGTGTCTGTTACTGCTCTAAGCCCCTTCCCTGGACTCATTTGATCCTAATAAAAATGCAGACTTTGGACATGGGTAGGGAAGGAGACGGTGGGACGAATTGAGACAGTAGCGTTGACATATATATACTATCCTGTGTAAAATAGATAGCCAGCGGGAAGCTGCTATATGGGCACAGAGAGCCCAACCTGTGCTCTGTCATGACCTAGAGGGGCGGGACGGGGTGGGAGGGTAAGGAGGGAAAGGACATATGTGTACTTGTGGCTGATTCATAGTGCTATATGGCAGAAGCCAATATAATATTGCAAAGTAATTATCCTCCAATTTAAAAAAGTTTCTTTAAAGTTCACAGGGGAAAAGATGCATGAGTTATACTGTTTTATCCCCATTTCACAGATGAAGAAACTAAGGCACAGCAAGGGTAATGACTTGCCCAAGGCCACTGCAGCAGAACGATGCAGCTCTGGAGGTAGAAAGACAGGAATGCTGCCAGGATGTGAGCGTTACCAGGCTCTATAGCCTGGCACTGGGGCCAAAGCCTGGCATTCATCAGCCCTCCACCCACTAATATTTTCTGAACTTCAAAGGTCCCCGGGAACAGTGCCAACAACAGGACACAGCCTTGGAGACTCCCCCAGGACAGGAGAGTCCTGAAAGCAGGCAGCCCAGTCAGGGGGCTCCCTGCACAACCCGCCCCCTAGCCTGTTCCCCACTGTCAGTCTGTATCCATTCACCTTGTCCAGGACCCAAAGCCACACCCAAGGGGTGGGCTCCTCTCAGTCCTCGGGACACACCTAGCTCTGTTCCTCCTCAGGGCCTCTGAGTATGCAGTTTCCTTGCCCAGATGTTCTTAGCCCAGCTGTCTGCACCACTGGGTCCTTCCTATTCTTCTGGCTTTGGCTTAAATGCTACCACCCTAGAGAGAAGCCCTCCCTGACTCCCTTAAGTTACACACACACACACACATAGCTATTCTCTCTCCTGAATTCCTATCTCTCCTTCACAGTCCTAAATACAGTGTATAATTATAGATGTGTTTATTTCCTTGCCTATAATCTGTTACTCACTAGAGAAATCAAGTGCCCTAAAGGAAAGGAGCATGCCTTGTTCATCATCCTAGTCCCAGCACACAGTAGGTGCACACGAAAGATTTGTGGAAAGATTAAAGCGACTCAAGGCCCAAGGACAGGAGGCACCAGTCACCACTACTAGCGGTAGAATCACTGCCATCTGTTAGGCACCTACTCGAGGGAGCTAGTTCTACCATATGCTTGTGTTGTCTCTGAGACCCTCCAATCCTGCAGAGTCGGTATTTCTGCTCCCATTTTACAGATGAAGAAACTGAGGCTTGAAGAGATCATAACAGAGTCAACCAGCCAGAAGGGGAGAGTTGTAGGTGAAAACCCAGGCACCTGTCTCCCACTGCCCCCATCACCTCACTACCTGATGAGTGGCAGGACCTCATCCCCAACTGGGTGACACTCCCATCCTCAAGTCTCAGGATTGGTTACATGACATCCCAGCCTTCCACGGGTCCCCACACTCATGTCCACCTGGTCCCCAGGGCTGGAGGACAGCCCAGCCAAACTAGAACCACTTGAGTCTGGGAATTCAGCATTTTATATAATCCTGAGCAGAAAAGAGATCCCCCCCATATCTGGCTAGCCTCCCCCTACCCCGCTTTAATTACAGTAAAATGCACATAACATAAAATTTACCATTTTAACTATTTTAAGTGTAAATCAGTGGCATTGTATATTAACAATGCTGTATAATCATCTCCACTATCCATTTCCAGAACATTTTCATTATTCCAAACAGAAAAACCCGACACCCATCAAACAATAATTCCCCACTCCCCTCCCCCAACCCCGGCCCCAGTAACCTCTCATCTGCTTTCTGTCTCTATGAACTTGCTTATTCTAGGTACCTCATATAAGAAGAATCATACAACTTGTCTTTTTGTCTGAATTATTTCGCTAAGCGTATAAGCTGAAGTATCTCTCCAAATTCTTAGGTTGAAGTCCAAACGCCCAGTACCTCACAATACGCCTGTATGTAGAGACGGGGCCTTTAAATGTGCGTATTAGTCGCTCGGTCGTGTCTGACTCTTTGCAACCCCATGGACTGTAGCCTGCCAGGCTCCTCTGTCCGTGGGAATCTCTAGGCAAGAACGCCAGAGTGGGTAGCCATTCCTTTCTCCAGGGAATCGTGCTGATCCAGGGATCAAACCCACATCTCCCGTGTTGCAGGCAGGCTCTCTACCATCTGACCCACCAGGGAAGCCTCAGGGGTGATTAAGTTAAAGTGTGGCCATTAAGGTGGGCCCTAATCCAATATGACTGGTGTTCTTACAAGAAAAGATCAAGACCCGCAGAGAGTCACTGGGGGTATATGCACAAAGGGCGGGCCACGTGAAGACACAAGGAGAAAGTGGCCATCTACAAGCCAAGAGGGCCTCAGCGGAAACCATACCTGCCGGCACCTTGATCGTGACCTCCAGCCTCCAGACTGTGAGAAAATAAATTTCTGTTGTTTAAACCACTGAGTCTGTGGCTCTTCCCTGGTGGTCCAGTGGCTAAGACTCCATGCTCCCAGTGCAGGAGGCCTGGGTAAGATTCCTGGTCAGGGAATTAGAGGCTACATGCCACAACTAAGAGTTGGCATGCTGCGTGTTGCAACAAGATTGAAAATCTTGTGTGTCGCAACTAAGACCCAGGGCAGCCAAATAAATAAATAAACCACTGAGTGTGTGATATTTTGTTATGCCAAACCCAACAAACTAACATACTCTGCATAATGCTTTCAAGACTTCTTCACGTCACAGCATGTATGAGTCGCATTCTTCTTTGAGGCTGAATACTACTCCATCGTATGACTATACCACATTGTGTTTACCCGTCCATCCATCAGTGGACACTTGGGCTGCTTCCAGAGAAGTTCTTGCTGACACCTACTGCACAGGCCTCCCCCAACAACTCCAGGCACCCACCTCGAATGACACCCTCCCTTCTTCATGATCCCCCTGAAGGAGGTCCTTAGCATCCTCATCTTACAGGAGCTCAGGCAGTGAGATCCAAGATGGCACATCTATTGAGTAACAGTGTCAGGACTGATACCAGGTCGGCCTGCCTGCAATACCTGCCTTCCCAGCAAGCCACACTGTCCCCATGGCCAGATGAGGCCCGTGCTGTGGCAGAGGACCTGGGGCTGTAAGAGCACAGAGAAAGCCAGCGGGGAGTGAGGGGTTGCCATGCATACTCCATGGAAGAGGGCGCACCCGAGCCAGGCCTCAAGAACACATTGCTTTTGTCTACTGTGTGGCTCCCCCTCTGAGCCCTAGAAGGGCAGGAAGCACACGGGTCATTTTCATCAAGAAGCTCTGGGGCTCTGCTCAGAACCTGGAGCTTACGAGGTCCATGGGCAGGTTTTGAAGGTGGTGATGGGGAAAGGGCATTTCAGGAGTAAATACCCACACAAACAAGGCATGGAGGTGGGAACGCTTGCCGCATCAAAAGAATCCCCTTCGGCTGGGACACAGGATGGGTGAAGGAAAAGATGGCATTGAAAGGCATGTAGAAGGAGATGAGGGAAGCAGACTGGCCCGAAAGTCTCCCTCCGGGCTGGATGATGGGAGACTCTGAACACCCAGCAGTGGAGTTAAAGCTTTCAGCTGCCAGCACTGGGAAGCCACTGAAGATGCCTGAGTAGGAGAGGGGCCGGGGGAGGTGAAGCATGTGGAGCTTAATGCAAGCAGGAGATGATCGGTAACACTAAGAATAATGAGGGGAGGGGGAAAGATGGGGAGGAGCCCTGAAATCTAGAGACAAGGGGCCATCGCATTGCAGGTCTCCTGCATTGCAGGCAGGTTCTTTACCAGCTGAGCCACAAGGGAAGCCCAAGAATACTGGAGTGGGTAGTCTTTCCCTTCTGCAGGAGGTTTTCCCAACCTAGGGATCGAACCCAGATTTCCAGCATTGTAGGCAGATTCTTTACCAGCTGAGCCACAAGGGAAGCCCAAGAATACTGGAGTGGGTAGCCTTTCCCCTTCTGCAAGAGATTTTCCCACCCTAGGGATCAAATCCAGATCTTCAGCATTGCAGGCAGATTCTTTACCAGCTGAGTCACAAGGGAAGCCCAAGAATACTGGAGTGGGTAGCCTATCCCTTCTCCAGTGGATCTCCCTGACCCAGGAATCGAACCGGGGTCTCCTGCATTGCAGGCGGATTCTTTACCAACTAAGTTATCAGGGAAGCCCTAAGGGGCCGTCAGGTACCTGAACGTCTATGGGCTCCCATCCCCACCTCATGTTAACAGATTCCTCCTCCAGACTCTACTGCTCTCCCCGACCCAGAGCATGGAGGGCACCGCCACCTTCCTGCCCTCCAGAGCCGGTGATCCCACCCTCAGCTCTGCCTGCTGCTCATCCTCTGGGCCCCACTCAAGGAAACTGCGGTGGCCAGGAATCAGCCATCCTCCAAGACTTGGTCGCTGAGGTGACGCCAGGGAGTCAAGAATAATGCAGACGATGGTCCCGGAGGGACCCAGCCTGCATGCCCTGTATCTGAGGACACAGTCAGATGACCTCTGCGAGTGGGGAGCCCAGCACCTCCAAGTTCACATTACGAATCCCCACTGGGCTCTATAAAGCCCCAGCCAGCCCCTGCCAGCCAGACCAAAGCAGGCTGGGAGCCCCCGCCAACTGGACCAGGGCTTGGCTTGGGAACCGGGTGAGGGGTGAGTGTGGATGCTCACAGTCAGACAGCTACACAGTGCCCAGCCATGGGGGTGGGGGATGGGGACTGGGCAAGTATAAGGCCCAAGGGTGAAGAGGGCAGCACCCCAGGACAGCTCGAAGACACTGGCTCCCAGACTGAGCCTCAAGCCTCAAGCTCTGGGCAGGGGGATTCCCGAGAAGGAGGGTCCCCTGCCCTGGCTCCATTTCCTCCCCAGGCCTGGGCCTCCCCTCCAGGCCACCCACCCTCACCAGAGCTTGCTCTCAACCTGCTCTGCTGTTTCCTTCCCTTATATAGAGTTCTGCTCATGACCGGGAAAGGAACTGCGTCAAGTTCCTGGAGGCAAGAAGGGGCCTGTTCCCAGGGACACCTCGAGCTGAGGTGCAGGGGGCCATGCCCCTTCGGGGCCAGGGAGTCAGCCGGGGGCAGGGAAGGGGCCTGACCCTTTCCCCAAGCCCAGCAGTCTCCAACTGAGAACCCAAGCAGAAAAGACACAGGGGCGACCCAGAGGGCCGACTCCATCACTGGCCCCAGAGTTCCAGGCTCATCCCTTCCCCAAATCCTCCTGGGCCAGGCTCCTCTTGGACCACTGACCCAGTCATTCCCCCTGCCAGCTCCAGCAGCTCCCCTGAACCCCAACCCTCCGTCTTATCCCGGGAGCCTCTTTTCAGGCCCCACTCACTGGCCGCCCCAGCCCCTGCCGGCCTCCAAGTCCTGTTGCACGCTCAAGAAGGGTGCCCCAGACAGGGAAGTTTCTAGCCACATCCCACACAGCAGCCCTGACCTGCACAGCCCAACCCCATACAAGGGGAGGGCAGGGTGTGCCAGACCCTCTTGAGCCTGCCGGAATGTGATATTTCAGAGCAGACACTTCCCCAGAAGGTCGCGGCAGCAGCAAAGCAGGTGAGGTGGGTCTAGCACTGAGCTCCAGCAGGCCCGGCCCTCTGCAACCAGTCCCCTTCAGAGCCTGTCCGGAGGATGGCGTAAGATAGCACCCAGATCTCTGGATGCCTAGCTGGCGGCAGAACATCTTCTCTGACGATCTGCCTCCCCTGGGACCCAAGCCGGAACACCAAGGGCCCAACTCAGGGGCCACACTGGCCCACACCCAACATCAGTGACCCTGGGAGGGCTGAGTTGCATACCGGGCCAGACTTCTCATGAGCAAACCCTTGTGAGCAAGAAAGTCAGAGAAGCTGAGTTCAACAGGCAGGTACGAAGCATCTCCTTCGTGCCAGGTCCTGGGAGCACAAGAGGGGAGCCAGGGGTCCAGGGGAGGCCTGGCAATGACAAGGGTGGGGCGTGCGGGGGCACAGGGAAGTACCAGCAGGGGCAAGAGGGCAGAGCTGGGCCCAGGACTTGACACGGGTCAGCGTCCTGGGTTCACAGCCCTGTCCCCTTTCTGCCTCCTCCCGGCTCCCTCACTGCCATTGACGACCACCCCACTCCCCGACCATCTAAGGCTGTTAAGCCAAAAATCTGAGGGTCAGGTGGACTCTTCCTACACCCCCTCCACCCCAAGCCTGGCCAATTCCTCCACCAGAGTATCCTTCCAAGCCACTCCCTCACCCCTGGTCTCTTTAAATCATGGAGATTCTTACAACAGCCTCCTGACATCCGCCTCCTTGCCCTCAGCCCAGCTCCACGGGATAAAGTCCAGATGCCCTAATATGGTCCTCACAGCCCTTCGGGACCTGGCTGTGTCTCTCTTTCCAGGCCCATTTCTCACCTCCCCGCCTCGAAGCCCTTGCTCCAGCCAGAGAATACCACTTTCAAGTTTGTTTGTTTCTCCCATATGGTACACTGTGAGGTAGGGGTTATCAGCCCATTTTACAGAAGGGGAAACAGGCTCCGAGAGGTCACATCCTTAGCCTGCAGTAGGTAATGGAACCCGAGTTCCAACCTGGTAGCACCCCATGACTTGGCTCTGCTCAAGACCATGGCACTTTGCCCAAATCAGGGGTCACAGGTAGAATGTCATGAGGGGCATGGCTTCTAAGGCAGGTGGGCTGGGAAGATGTCTGAGTCAAGAAGAGCGTGGAGGCAGAACAGGACACCAAAATGAAAGGAGACTCTGAGCTGGGGTTCCAAGCAGAGTAGGGAGATTACTGAGAACATTCCAAGGGGATGTAAGAAGCCTGAGGAGAAACCAGCCACCACTGAGGGGCCCAGCCCGAAGCACTCAGAGGACACAGGGCCTCTGTTATGTAAGTGGAGGCACTCAACAGGGAGTCTGACAGGCAGACTCCAAGGTCACCTTCTCCTAAGATCTAAAGAGCAGGGAAAACCCCAGCTCTTCTTTCCCATCTGGAGAACACACATTTGTTCTGCAGCAGGGGGTTGGAGGACATGGCCTCCAGCACAGAAAACATTGCTTCTAGGAAGTTCCTAGAAGAATCTGGTGAAGGAAAGGACTGTGGTCTGTGGTCAAGGTTCTAGTGGAACCGGGGACAGGGAGGAGGTGATGGGCACACAAGAAAGGCACTCCTTCAACAACAGTAACAAGGGCCCTCGGTGCCACGTTGCCAGCTTCAGAGCCATAGAGGAATAAGGATAGCCCGACCCAGGGAACTTGTGGCCCAGTGGAGGAGACAGGCATGTAAACAGAGAATTATAAACGAGCCCAAAACTGCTATAATGGAGGTATAAGAGGGATATCATTTCACTGGGATTCAAGTCCATCTGGTTTTCCAGAAATTACACCCAGAGGGAGACTGCACACCCTGCCCCCTTATTCCCCATGAGGGTTTCTGTCCCTGATGAAAACTTGAAGGATCAGAGTCTTTGACCCTAAGCTGTGCTAAAACAGTGAGGAAAGAAGGATGCGTGGGAGAAAAAAAACATGTATTAATAAGAGCAAGGGGGAAACCCAAGAAGCCAGAGGGGTCAGGACCTGCCAAGGAGCATGAAAGGGGCCCCAGCAGAGGAGGCTGGGGCAGGGGTGGAGGAGAGGATGGGCTGAGCCAGGCCCCAAACTGAGAATTCCAAGGCTGGGGCCACCCTCAAACCTGCACAGACAAGAGAGGTTCCCTGTGCCTTCCTAAACTCAGCCATAGTCAGCTCTCAGGACAACAGCTTGCAGGCTTCAGTCCCTTCACATCTTCAGGAGGCTTTGCAAACCACAGGTGTACATGGCTCTGTTTCCTAATCTCAAAGACATCACTGACTGTCTGGCGTAGCATCAACTGGACAATAGTTTTTGAGGAGGGAAGGCTACCCGAAAATGTACACTTTCAATCATAAGATGCATTCCAAGTTCAAAAGCATTAAACAGAATGTGGGAGGGAAAAAAAGACATCTCAGATTTGAAGAAATGGCCCAAAGCTTTTTTGGTACTTCAGGCTTCTCATGCTGCCTGCATCACTGCTCAATGCTGCTGCTGATCAGGAAGGCCTACCCCCTTCTTTAAAGATTTAAGCCTTGCCGAAAGAAAAGCAAACAGGAGAAAATTCTGTATTCTCCAAGCCCATCTGTAGCCTTGCATTCCCTAAGCCACTAAAAGTCATTTTGTCTCATCACTTGACGCCAAACTGCTCTGAACCTAACACAAATGTGGTAACTGGAAGTAGGTTCAATTCTAAAAGATCAGAACACCTTCTGCTTCTGGGTCCTCATTTCTAAACTCCTGAACACACTGAGGGGCATGAGTTTCCAACCAAAAGATAAGAGGTAAGATAGAAAAGCCCTGGAATGGGTTAGTGGAGTGGAAGTCACTCAGTCGTGTCTGACTCTTTGCGACCCCATGAACTATACAACCCGTGGAATTCTCCAGGCCAGAATACTGGAGTGGGTAGCCATTCCCTTCTCCAAGGGATCTTCCCAACCCAGGGATCAAACCTGCATCTCCCACATTGCAGGCAGATTCTTTACCAGCTGAGCCTCAAGGGAAGCCAAAAGGACACTTACTCACCTCATGGTACAGAAACAGAAAACTTGAAGATTCGTCCCAAAAGAGCCACTGACTTCCACATGCAGCCCCTGCTTGAGGGTGGGTATTGTCTGAGTACTGTCAAGACAGCAGTGACTTTGTAAGATGCACACAGCCTACGAATGACAGGTGATTCTTGCACCAAACCCGCAGCTGCCTCCGAGGAGCCCGAAGGTTAGGCCTGGGCTCAAATATTCATCTGCCACAGACTGGCTGCTGACCTACATTGGGGATAAGGAGACCTACTTTGCAGAGTGCTTGCGTGCGCTCATGCTAAATCTCTTCAGTCATGTCCAACTCTGTGCAATACTATGGACTGTAGCCCGCCAGGCTCCTCTGTCCACAGGATTCTCCAGGCAAGAATACTGGAGTGGACTGCCATGCCCTCCTCCAGCGGGATCTTCCCAACCTAGGGATCGAACCCATGTTTCTTACATCTCCTGCGCAGG
Organism: Oryx dammah; assembly: GCF_014754425.2. NCBI lineage: Eukaryota > Metazoa > Chordata > Mammalia > Artiodactyla > Bovidae > Oryx > Oryx dammah. Next base: position 29,636,017 of record NW_024070211.1, on the reverse strand, counting down.
CAGCCAGGTTCTTTACCACTGGTTGGGAGGACAAAATAAAGTTGACTGAGATGACACAAGTAAAAACGCCTGGAACACAGCACACGCTTGGAAAACATTAGACCCTTTCCATTTGAGCTAGACGCAGTTCCTGCACCTCTCCATGCCTCAGCGCCTTCATTTAAAGGTGAGCAAATTGTACGGGGCAAACCATGTGCATTTGATGTGTTGCAACTCGCGTAATCCTCTCTTGAACCCTGTGACGTAGGTTCTGTTCATAGGCCCACTTTATAGAGATCAAAACTGAGGAACAATAACAGAATAAGAGGAATCTACCTTAAGTCAGAGCTCAGAGCAGTATAACACAATGCAAAAGATTACCATCAAAACAATTCAACTTTTTTCTTTGGCACTTCCGACTCTTACATGGCCTAAGCTTCAATTATCTGAAAATTCACTCATGTAGAAAACTCCTGGGCCACAGATGGCAGCAGCAGGAGGAGCCTGTCTGATGGTTCCGCACAATTAGTGCATGTCAAGGGCTGGTGTTTTGGAGCCCCATCTGCTCCGATGGACTGCTCCAGGGGCCCCAGGGGCAGGAGGTCCCCAGGGCAGGGCAGCCCAGCTCCCGCAGCTCCTTTAAATCCATCTGTGGCCCAGTCACAGGAAGCCCCTTCCCGATCCCAATTAGCCAGCAGCAGAGACTTGAAGCCAGGCCAGCACTGAAGGCCAGCGGAGGCCTGGCTGTCACCAGCATTGTTCGGGCTCCATCTGACGCATATCCACTCCCGGCCTCCCCTCAGCATTTCCTTGTTCCCCAGGAGGCCCTTCAAGATGCACGCATCCGCATCCAAAACCAGATCTGAAGGGAAGAGGGGGTGGAGAGAGGGGCAGGGGCGGCGGAAGACCCGGCTCTATCTGGCTGGGAAAACACAGGCAGGTTTTCAATACACAGGAGAGAGAGTCCACATCAGATAGAGGCTCCGGGGGCCCAGAGACACTGCACAGAGCTCAGATGCCCGGAGGCACACACAGCGCACCCACACGTCACAGGACCACTGCCAGGCCCAGATGCAGAGTCACTCCCTGGTGCCCCCTCCTTGCTCCACCCCAAGCAGAGCCTCACAGACAGGAACACACCCCCTGGCAGGGGCAGTCTGCACGGCCCTGAGCTCAGCTGACTTCAGGAAGCCAGAAGGGGAAATGACCCACGTGGGCAGACAGTGGGGAGGGGCGGGTATGAACTGGCAGAGGTGGGAGGCGTGAGGTGCCCACAGGAGCCTGCCCACCCACTGAGGCTGGACAAGTGACACATTCCCCTCGGCCTCACCCGGACCACCTGAGCCCTGGGCCTCCTTCCGCTACAGCAGGTGGGGTGGGGGGCAGTGTAGGGCACACTGATGGAAGCTGGATACGAGATGGCAGAAACAGGACGGCATATGTACGAACGATGGGGCAGATCCAACTAGAAGATAAGCATCCTGAGAATAATGGGATGAAGACAGACGTGGAAGCAGGAATTTTGGAGGTGGAGGTGGTAAGGAGGAGCAAAACAAAGTTCAGGGCTTATGGGACAACTGCTTTATCTGAATACCTACCCGGTACCTTTTACTTCAGACACAGTATCACATTTAACCCTTTCAGCAATATGCACAAAAAGCAACACTCCATTCCTCCATATGTGACCACTGAAACTCAACCAGAAAAATTAAGTTGCCCAAGACTACTCACTTCTTAACAGTTGAGCTGGCACTCAAACACAGGACATCCAGAATAAAAAGTCTATACTCCTTCAGGAGATAAAGTCACCAGGGTGATTTAAAGACAAAACAGGGCAGCTATGGGGTCAAGGCACGGTGGAGGTATAGGTGGCGGGAGGGGCTAGTGCAGAAAAACACAAGAGAGGCAAAGGGGCAGGGGATGCAGGCCTACAGCTGCTAAGCTCCAGGAGACGAGGGACTCCAGGCTCCTAAGGAGGGCAGGGGCTGTGGAGCTCAGGCTGCGGTGACTCAGTGGCTGGGCCTCCAGAGAGCATTTCCGGAGCCCTGGACAGCTCTGTACAGTCTAAGAGCCACCTGCCCGACAGACACTCAGCCATTACTCACAACTGTTACTCACTCCTCTCTGTATGCCCTCCGCTAAACGCATCACTTACTCCCACTGTCCCCTAAGCATGACCAAGGGGGAGCTGGCAGATCTGCCTAGTTCCCTCTCTTACTCCACCAGCTCTCATCCTGCCAGCGCATCCCCACCTAAAAGAGTGGGACAGAGACCCAGAAGCTCTGGCCCCTCAACTCAAGACAGCTGTTGCCCTCTGCTCTGTTCCAAGAAATGGAGCTGAGGAGTGGTCACTGGGCAAAGAATCTTCCACTGCCAGGGCTGGAAGGGACCTCCCCAGAATCTCAGCAGGCTTCTCAGGAGATACCTAAAGACCCTCCAGGGCCCGCACCTCCGTGCCAGACAGATCTTCCCAGAGCCCCAAGAGCAAAGACCTTTCTGTTCAGAAAGAGCCATGGACTTGCAGAATTTCAACACTGATTAGAAATCAAGAACTCTAGCTCCACCCTCTCCTCTCATAAATGAGCAAACTGAAGCCCAGAGAGGGGAAGTGATTTTCCCAAGGTCACACGGTGCCAAAGAGGGACTAGAAACAGGCCATCTGAGTCCCCTGCCATCAGTCAGTCCCTCCAGCTAACCCTTCTCCTGCCCCAACTCAGGGCAGGGCCCTGAAGTTTACCCTCACTCGCTCCTGTTGCGAAGCAGCTGCTCCTCCCACCAGACTGCTCCTCCACACCAAAGGAACTGCAGCCAGACAGTAGTTCATGCAGTGCAATCACTTTCTAACAGGGAAGGGGCATCAGAAACAGGCTGCCCAGGAAACAGGGAGACTGGACCACAAGGCTTCCAAAGGCCCTGAAGCTAAAAAAAGGTCAGGACCTCTGGCAAGAGATGATGGAAAGAATTCCTCGGGTCTCAGCTGGGGACTAGGGAGAGTCCTGGCCTCCTCTCTGCTCACCTCTCCTCCCCCACCCCTCGCCCGGCTCGCCCCTGCTCTCCCAGGACTCCAGCCGGGAATCCAGGCCTGGCTGCTGCCTCCGCTCCCACGCTCTGCTCAGCTCAGCTGGCCAGAGCACAAGCAGCACCCTGTCTGGCATCACAAGCAGCTCACAAGGCACCAAGGATTCTTCAAAGTCTCCATCTATCTCTTGCGCTCCCCTCACCTCCCTCTGGGTGGCTCCTCTCATCGCTGCCAAGAAGCCCCTGCCCCACTCCCTCCCTCTGCACCAAAAGTGGTAATAACAAAAACAGTAATAATAACCACAGGTCCCCCACTCTAGTATTCTTGCCCAGAGAATCTCATGGACAGAGGAGCCTATAGGGACACACAGAGTTGGACACGACTGAAGTAACTTAGCAGGCACACATGCAGTATGTCCATAGGACACAGATCTTTCTGGTGTCCACATTTCACATTTAAGTAAACTGAAGCCCTGGCAGGTTAGATAAGTGGCCGGCAGTCACACAGCCTGCAGGAGGGGGTCTCAGGATTCAAACCCAGACAGTGCAGCCGCAGGGTATGTGGTCTTGACCTCCATGCCACTCCACCCTAGGGACAGGACCTCACTTCGGGAAGTTAAAGCTCCTGAAATCCTTGCTCCCTCATCCGCACAGTCCCTGAGCACCCAGCCTCTGTGAGACAACCTTCCTCTTAGCTCTGGACAGGCAGCCCATGTCCAGACACTTAACCGGCCCACTGACGATCAGATGGGACACCACTGCCTCCACCCTGACCAGGGAACGCCCTTGTTCATGTGTGAGCACCTACTGGGTAAATCACACCCTCTAAAGGAGTCTCTCTTGTATAACTCTTCAGAAATGGGAGCTGCCAACAGTCTACCCTCACTCCCGCCTGCTGCAGTCTGTCTATCCATTCGTGTGTGAAGCCGTGCCCAGGCTCTCTTCTGGCCTGAGAGATCACCCAGGAAGATCTCAGTGCCTCCCCAGCCTTCTGACCCCGGAAAGGAAGACAGCACGTGGGAAAGAAGCCCAGAGGCGTGAAGTTATTCGTGGGAGGGTTTCCCAGCCCAGGGACCCCAGGAGGCTGGCCTTGGGACCTGTCCCCAATCTCCCTGGCCCAGTCTGGCCCTCTCAACTGCCCAAATCACCATCTCTTTGTGTTTCTTCTCTGACAAAGCCCTCTGCCACTTCCCTCTTTAATCTCTCCTAGTAAACCCCCAACAGTTGAGCCCCAAGCAACACCTCCAGGCTTCCCCAAAGTCAGCCTTCCCCACACAAACCACTTTCTGTGGGCTTGGCCTGTGCCAGGCACTGAGCCTCACAAGCGGGCACTTCACAAGTACGATCTCATTTCATTCCCACCACAACTCTATGAGATTGCATGTTAACCCCATTTTACAGATGCAGATACTGAGGCTCAGCCCAAGGTCAGGCAGCCAGTAAGCAGCAGAGTTAGGAGGGACACTGAAGCCTAACTCTGACACGCGGCTGCAGCCATTTCATCCATCATTACAGCATGCCTCTGTGCCTTTGTGCAGGCCTCCCCTCATGCCCAAAGAAGGCTTTGTCCCTTTTCCTTCCTGCAGAACTCCTTCTCAACCTTCAAAACCCACCTCAAACAGCACCTCTTCTCCAAAATTTTCTCCATTCTATCAGCTCATGTGCACTCCTTCCTACTTGATACACCCTCTGCATGCTGCAGAGACCCTCCAGCGACTCTCCTTCGCTTCCTACTAGAGCATGTCTCCCTGGCCTTTCCAGCCCCGCACATATCCCTGGCACCCTGCCTGGTAGAGGTCTGACACCCAGAAAGCTTTAAGTGTGCCCAGCTGCACTCAGCCATTGCCACACTGCCTTGGCAGCGAGTCCAGAGCACTGCCCGGCCCCAAGGAGCCAACCCCCAACCCCACGAAGGCCTCTAGCGCCCCCTAGTCACAGCCACCACCCCAGCCCATGTCTCTCCTGACTGGGGGCTGCTCCCCATGCTTCCCCCTTCCTGGCCTGGCGGCCCCTCTCTGCTCTACCAGCTCGACTGTTTCTGGGAGTCTCAGCCGGTGATTAGGGCCCTAATCAGCAGGACTTCCTGCCAGCGACTGCCAGAGGTGGGGGCAGGGGTGGGGGTTGGGGGAGGGAAGCAAGGTCAATCCAAGGTGAAGTTCAAAGCCTGGGACCAGGGGAGGCTTCTGAAGGGACATGGACTCACAGACTCCTCCAGCCCAGCATCTCTCCAGCCCTCTTTCCTACAGATGAGGACACCGGGCCCAGCAAGGGAAGGGACTGCTCCCAAGTGCAGGAAGAGGTAGGTGCCTTGCTCTCCCACCACCCTCGGCCACAGGGACCCCAAGGCAGGAACCGTCCCTTACATGTCCCTTGAAGCCCTCTGCCTGCCCCTGGGCAGCCCCACCCCAGCATCAAGCCCCATGCTGAACCCACAGGCTGCTCCCCATAAAGGGTCGTCAGAGCCCAAGTGACTGCTCAGATCTGACTGAGGTCAAAGGTGAGCCCCTCCTCTAGGTGAGCAATGGCCTAGAAATGGGACAGAAATTAGCAGGGGCTAAGACGGGGAAGACAGATAGGGCTGAGCTGAACTCAGGAACCCTCCCCAGCTGTCATCATCATCAGCCCAAGCCTATTCTTTCCTCAAAGAAAAAAATTGCTTAATGCCTTTTACAGCTGCAACTGGGCGGGCCAGGGGTCCGGAAACAGAGCTCACACCCCCCGACCTGGAGCAACCTCAGCCTCCCTGGGTGGGAACCAGGACTAGGTGGAGGGTGTATGTGGCAGGTCTTGAGGGCTGACCCTGACTAATGAGGAACATCAGGGGCGCAGGAAAGCAGATGACCCCAAGAGAGGCCTGAGATGGAGAGAGAGCATGACCAGGAGCCTGCAACTGCCACCATGGGGTCAGAGATGCCAGCTTCAAGGCAGACAGGAAGGGCTGGGCATGGTTCTCCCCCACCTCCTACCAACAGGGGACTGAACTAAGGCTACAGCAAGAGGGATGCAGGTTAGACTTCAGAGAGACCTAGAGGGCATGCAACTTGCAGCATTATTGGGGGAATCCCACTTTTAAAATATAGATGCTACCCCTATTTATGTAGCCCATGGTCAAGGGGAGACTGCCGTGAGGCCAGGCTACATCCTTGCTGAGCCTGGGAGTCTGATTCGGTGACTCTCATCAACAAATGGGATGGGAGCCAAGAAGGGAAAACTGGGCTGGTTTATAATAACGCATCTTGTTTACAGTGATGGCAGCTTTCTCAGAGTCCTCCATAAACACAGCAGAGAAAGCCTGGAGAGGCTCCCTTATCTCCCACCTCCCCTCAGTCACACAGAGAGTTAGGCAGGGAAAGAAAATCTCTTCTCTAGGCTCTGAGGCTAGGACCCCTCGAGGGAAAACAATGCCACTATCTCCTCCACTCTCTGGGCCCATAACCCTCCCTGTCTTAGGGCTGAAACAGCCACAACAGGCGAGAAAAGAGCCAACCCAGAGTTGGGCACCTAGAATAACACCACCACTACCACCACCAATTGAGCACTTACTATGTGCCAGGCCCGTTCAAAGTGTTTTCAAGAAACTAACTCATCTGATCCTCACAAACAAACCATGGAACAGAAACTCTCATTAAAACTGGCAAGGGCATTATACTAAGTGAAATAAATCAGACAGGGAAAGACAAATACTGTATGATGTCACTTATATGTGGAATCTAAAAAATGCAATGACCTCGCAAATAGAACAAAAAAAGAAGCAAACTCACAGATACAGAGAAGAAACTAGTGGTTACCAGTGTGTGTGTTTGGTGGGGGGGCCGCGGGGGGCAGGCAGGGGGTGCTAGAGAATAAGTGCAGGGAAGTGGGAGTTACAAGCTATTGGGTGTAAGGTAGGCTACAAGGATGTATTGTACAACACGGAAAATAGCCAATATTTTGTAATAACTGTACATGGAGTGTGACCTTTAAAAATTATATTAAAGAATCAACTTAAAATGTTTTAAGCTATCTAAAACTGTCCCCTGAGCCCATTAGTCCATCAATTCATGTTAAGCAGCATTCTGCCAGGTAGAACAAACATCACCAGGGAGGCGAAAGGCACAGGCTTGCCCTCAGGGAGCTTGTAATCCAGCGAGAAGATAGGTGAGCACAGAGGAAGCCTGTAAGGGCTAGGAAACTGGGGGACCCCCATATTCTCTGCTGGAGAATGCTAGGAAGTTTCTAGGGGACCTGACCCGGGGACTGGGGCCCTTCCCCACAGTGGCAGATGGACAGGATTTGCCCCTCCTCCAGCACCTTGTGCCTCACCAGCTCCCCGGGACTCCACCTCCCTGGGCCAGTCCCTGTCTGCCTCCAAAAACACCCAGGCCCAAGCTACAGGCTTCCAGCCCTAAAAAGGCAGGGATTAGAGCGACCAGATAAACCCTGGAGGAGGCAGCGCCAGGGACTGGCTTGGGCCCACCTACCACCCCCACCCCACCCAAGCTCCCACTCCACGGAGACCAACCACCCTCCCAGAGGGAAATCAAAGTGTCGAAGAGAAGGAAGATGGCCACGGTCACCAACCTGGGTGAGAGAGCTGGCCAGGGACCCAGCTGCGCCTTCTGAAGGCTTCTACCAGCCCCCCCAACCCATCCCATGGGAAAGAGTTTCAGGCGACTAGAGATTAGGAAGGAGGCAAGGGCACGGGTGATCGTGCATAATGGAGGGACACCTGGGGGGTGGCACGACCGCAAGGCTGGCAGCCCTGCCACCCCCACTACCCTCGTTCCAGCTCACTGGTACCCACACCTCTGCAAGCCTAATAGCTTTGAAAGCTAAGACCAGGGCCATAGGGGGTGGGGGGCAGTACACGGGAAGTCCCCCCAGTCTCCCCAAACCACTCTCTCCCTCCCGCAGCACCACACTCATTTCTGATTTGCTTTTTTCTGAGTCTAGTAATTGGGAGGGCTTTCCTCTGCACCGCTTCAGCACTATCGCTCAACTGGGCCTGTTTCCCTTTCTGGAGTGAAAGAGACTAGGGGCCCCAGAAATAAGCCAAGAAGCCAGAACGGCTGCACCTGAAACCCTTTGCCAGCCACCCCAGCTCTGAGCCTGACATCTCCAGCCCCTCACCTCCTGCCCCTCCCATTGGTCTTTATCAGACCAGAGGAAGATGGGTCCTAATTAAGCAGCCTCATCAGGTCCCGAGGTGCTGAAGTCAGACATTAGCAAGGATTTCATCCTCTGTCAAAGCCAGGACCCTCCTCCTTCAGTCTCCCACTAAGGAGAAAGAGGCTTCCCAGGTGGCTCAGGGATAAAGAATTCACCTGCCAATGCAGGAAACACCGGTTCAGTCCCTGGGTTGGGAAGATACCCTGGAGAAGGAAACGGCAACCCACTCCAATATTCTTGCCTGGGAAATTTCACAGACAGAGAAGCCTGGTGGACTACAGTCCATGGGGTCAAAAAGAGTCAGATGGGACTGAGCATGCATGCAGGCACTAAGGAGAAAGGGGCTCACCAGCCACCCAGAGAGGAGGGGCTGCAGAGAGAGGCAGGTTGGGACACCCAGCATGAGTCCAGAGCCCAGCCCAGAAGCCCACTTTGACACTCCATAAGGGGAAGCCCAAGGTTCCCAGGGTTTGGTGCTCAGAAATCTTGAGCCCCACCCCCACCCCACCTCACCTCTCTGTTCTCAAGGACCTCCCTCCCCCTGCCCCCCCCAACCTTGGAAAACAGGTCTGGAGAGGCTGGTGTGGGGGGAGCAGGTGGCCGGCTCCTCCCACACCCCAGAGAGGCCCTAGAACAACTCTCTTGGCTTGCACCTCCAGCTGTTAGTTACACAAACCACTTCTAGCTGCCCCGACAACCCCAAACCGGTATTATTTTACAAATTCAGAAACTGAGGCTCAGAGAAGTATAACCCCTGTGTTTTTCGCAAGATCTTGGCTCCACTGCCTACCAGCTCCAGGAAGGCTGGGGAGGCCCCTTTTTCCAGTAGGGGACAAACTGGGCAGGAACTCAAGCTACCCACACTAGCACACTTCTCTGCCCCTCCACTGCTCCCAGTTAGCATCTCAGGGCAGGCAGTGGGCTCTAACTGCAGAGGGGCAGGGATCCCCTCCATTGCACACCATGTCCTGAGCCCACAGGTCCATTCCAACCGTTGTGGGATTAACTGGCAGGGCAAAGCAAGGAGCAGGACAAGAGGAATAGGAAGAAACTCAGAATCTTTGCAGAAAGCAGCTGGGACAACGTGGTGGGCTGGTGAGCAATGGGTGTGAAGGCAGAGCATCAGGTTCGCTGTTCCCCAAACACTGGCAGGGAGAAGGAGGACCCTGAGAGGTCCTGCCAGTGCCCACGCCCCAGGCCAGAGGCCACTGCCTTCCTGCTCCCTTACCCTGGTGTCAGAGAATTCCCCAACTCTAAGAATCCCAGGACCTCAGCATCCCCAGAGACCTTCAAGGTCATCCCTTCTAACCACATCCCAGCTCAGGAATCTGTTGTCCAGCCTCTGTCCGAACTCCTCCCTGGACGGGAAGCTCACTACCTTACAAGGCAGCCCTTTCTCCCATTGACCTGCTAAGCTTGTTAGGAAAGCCCTACATTAAACAGACCTAAGCTTCCTTCACCAAACAAAAATCCATTCTCCCCCTTTGCTTCCTACTCTTACTTCAATAGAAACAGGACACTGAGAGTTCCCAAACTCCAAAGCTTCAGCCACAGTCCCTCAGCAATAAGAAGATGGTCACCAAATAGTAACCTCGTCTCTGAACTCCTCTGTTCCCTATATACCCCAGCCCCACTCCAGCCTCCTGTGTTCACAGTTCCAGATATGACAGCCCCCCCATGGGAGACTCTGAACTGGGGCTGTGGGGGAAGTAAAGTGTGAAGTCTGGGACAAGGGTTTAGGAAGAAGGGCCAGGAGGGTTCAAGGCCAGGGGTCTGGAAGCAGAGGTTGGTTCCCAGGTTGCCTCCTCTGCCACCCAAGACTTCTCAGCTCCAGATCAAAGTCCTGGCTTCAGTCCTACTGGCCTGGCTGAGACCCTCCTAGGCTCTGGCCCACTGTCTCCACTCCTGACCCTCTGCAGGACAGCAGAGTCAAGGCCAACCCTAAGCGGCAACCCCAGCGCTGATCCCACTGACAGCTCTCCCAGCGGGCTCCCCATCCAGAGCCAGGCCCAAGGCCTCCTTCCCCCACCCCTAGGCCAGAGAGATCGGGGCAGAGGATGCCTTAAGATGTAGCAAGTTTTGAGGTCCTGGGGGGAAAGCCAAGGTGGGGGAGACTGGAGTAGCCGCCCACTGGCAAGGGTGGAAGCAACTTAAGTCCAAGCTTGACCACAATGGTCCCCACCCCACCCAGGCAGCTTCAGGAAGGGGCCCAGCAGAGTCTCAAGGGTGCTCCCTCTCCACCTTCTCGAACCCCTGGCTTGGCTGGGCCACACAGAAGGCACTCTGGGGCTCCCAGAAGAGAAGTTCTTGTCCCCCGAAGGCTCTAGAACCCTCATCTCCAGCCACCTCTCTTAGCCTCGCTCCACAGCCATCTGTCCTGCTCTCGCCAAACCAGCTCCTCTCCTACCCAGCACACATTCTGTCCCCTAACCCCATCCCACTCCTCTGGAGGGAGACTGACTTGAGAACACAGTGGGTCACCCCTTGGTCACCACCCTCCCAGTTCCCTCTTCTAAGAGAGTAGCCAACCTAAAAACATCTGGGCAGGCAGTCCCAGCCCTGGTCCTGAAGGAGGGGTGGGGAACAGACCCTGAAGTTAGCTCTGTATGAATGCTTGGGCTTGGGAAGGGGTGGCATGCAGGGTCAGGGCCCAGAAAGCGATGGGGACGGGGTGGGGGTGGGGGTTGAAAGGCACCTGTGTGTGTCTGTTCATTAACCACCTGGATTAGCTATTTCTGCCCAGAGGGGTGAGAAAGGAGTAGGAGCTGCTGGTTGGGGGAGGGAGGCAGGGGACACTCATGCCAGGCTGTGCCCATGGGCAAAGGAGCAGTGACCCATGAGACGTGGGCCTGCCAGACCCTCATTCTCCACCGTGGCCACCCCACCCCTGGCCCAAGAGATGAGATAAGAGAGGAAGAAGAGCCCCAAGGAGGGAAAAGCTACCCAGTAACAGCTCCAGCCAGTGGCAGGGGAAGAAATGGAGAGAAAAAGCTGCCTGCCTCTCGGTCCTCTCCATGACAGAAAGCAGGCAGGGGAAGGGACCCTGGAGACTGAATACCCTGACCTCCAGCCTGCCTCAGTCATCGGGTCCTCCTCACTAGTCCCTGCTGGCCTCAGTCTCAAGCAGCCACTGACACCAGCAACTTATCCAGGAAACAGAACTCCTTCTGACTGGCAACCGCGCCCCAGACATCCCTGCCAGAACCGGACACTGACGGCGGCAGGGGACTGACATGATGGCCAGGACGGGCCACTGAGCCCGGAGGCGTGTGACCAGGGGGAACCGACCCCCCGCTCCCCTAATTCGCACCCAGATCGGCGGTCCTGACAGCATCAGAGCCGGCAGCCCGCCGCACACATACACACACACAAACACTGCGGACCCCACGCTCACCTTTCCGGTAGAGGAGTCACTGGGCGGGATGGGTGTCTGGGCTCACAGGACGGGGCGGTGGGCAGTGATGGGGCCGCAGCTGTGGCTGGCAAGAAGCTGGTTGCTGAGAGGAGGGCGTGAGTGAGCCTTGTGTCCAGGCGGGGAGCGGGCGCAGGGCCACTGCCGGGAGCAACTGAGCGAGGGCGCTGCTCGCCCGGCTCCCTCCCCCAGCGGAGGCGGGCGGGCTACCGGCGCACCGCCTCCTCCTTCCCCCTTCCCGAAGCCGGCCAGCAGTCCGCCCGCAGCCTCCTTTAACCCCTGAAGCACTTGGCCAGGACACTCGCGCCCAGCTCCCCGGCAGGGCGGCTGGGAGTCAGGGCACGTATGCCTGGGGCAAGCGATGCCAAGAAGGGTGGCCTGCCCCTCCTTCAGCCGCCGGCTCAGCAGTCTCCCTGGGGACTTCAGGGAGGGGCAGAGGGGTTTCGGGGGCAGAGGTGGGGAAAGGGGGCAAGATGCCAAGAAGTCCAGAAACCCCACCCTCCACTCCCCCATGGAAGAGACACAACAGCAGACAAATGGCCCAAGAGCTACTGGGTGGAGAAGGATGGTTGATGAGACAGTAATAATAATAGCAACTCCCAACTTTTGTAAACCGCCCTGCTTTATACTGTTTCCAGCTCATTTTGTGACTGGAGACCTAGAATCTCACTTCTGAACCGGTTTTTGTTTTTTCCTCTGTCAAATGTGGGATAACAACCCTGGCTTTTTCCCTCTGGGCTGAGTTAGGACATCTGTGACTGAATATTCAAAGTGATTTGAATTGAACTCTAGTTAGTGAAATGCATGCTTCAACTCTCTTTGAAAAATATTTTAAAAATAAGATGGATTGATGGAGGAGAGACAGAAATGTGATAAAGCCAATATAACAAAGTGTCCATTACAGAATCAGGGAGTTTACCATGTTATCCTTTCAGCTTTTCTATATGAAAAAGATTTCTTACAATTAAAAACATTCGGGGAATGGGACTTCCCCAGTGGTCCAGAGGTTAAGACTCTAGGCTTCCACTGCAGGGGGCACGGGTTTGATCCCTGATTGGGGAACTAAGATCCCACATGCCCTGTGGCACAGCCAAAAAAAAATGGGGGGGGAATGTGATTTGAAACTTGGAGTACCATACAAATGACAAAAGAAACAGATAGGATTATCCTGAGGGGAAGGGAAAAGTCATTTGCTGCACACCTGTTTGCATGCCCGGCACTTAATGAATATTCTCTCTCACTTAAGTCTTTGAATCTCCCTTGTTATTTTAGCTGAAGAAAGTGACCTCCAAGCCGTTAGCTGACTTGTCCAAGACCACACAGGATGGTGCAGAGCAGGAACTCTGATCCCATGGGCTGGCTCCAAAGCCAAGCGCCCCACCACTCAGTCCCTCCAGAGATTCAAAGGCCCTCCTCTCGGCCATCTGGGCCACCTTCCTGTGAGGTCCTGGGCCAGCAGGCCAGTGACCTGCACCTCAGAGCCTCCACAGGTTCCCCGGCTAGCCAGTGAGTAAGGATGGGAAGGTCTTCGAGATCTTTTCCGGCTCTGATGCTCAGTAGTTTTTTCAATCCAGCCAAACCCTTCCCCAGGCTTCAGTTTTCCAAAGAGTAAAGTGATAGGGGAGGCCTGGGAGGAACAAACAGCCTTAGAAAGATTTGGTGCCATCTGGAGCCAGGGTCACAGAGATGGTCACCACACTTCTAATGTCCCCTTCACTGTCACCACCTGTGACAGTGAAGCCCAGGAGAATGGAGGCAGGAGAGAGAGGCACCTTCTGCTAGGGGAGGGTGGAGACAGACGAATCCTTGAGTCCACCCCGTCTCCAGAGTGAGATGACCTCATCCCTTCCCAGATGGGATGAGTTTGGCCTCCCAGAGTCCCAAATTTCAGCATCTCGGGACCTACCAGCCTTGACGGCAGCCTCAATCTAAGCACATGGGTACTAACCAGAGATGGGAAAGTCCTGGCCCCACAGAACGTGCCTCTGAGACGTTCTAGACGTTCCAGACGTGCCTCTGGCTTCAGGCCTCCCCAGGCCTCTGCCCAGCCCTCACTGGCCCCAACGCTGGGGCAAAGCTGTCTCCAAATACCCTGGTCCTGCCTGACCCTCACATCCCCTGCAGACCAGGGGCTGCTCAGGAGTTTGGGCCAGCCCTGGTCAGGGGAGGGAAGGGAGAGGGGTCCATGTCGCCCATCGAGGCTCTTCCAGAGGTGGATGGGGGAGTCTGCTTTAAAAGAGGAACCCTCCCCTGGTCAGAGAAGTGTCATCCTCCCCCACTGCCTCCTTCCAACCCACATCCACTATCATCTTGCTTGACATCAGATAGTGCCTGGCTCCCCACCACCTACATATCCAGTCCCAGCTCTGCAGCAGGACATTAAGAACCTATGTGATGCGGTCCTGCCCTTTGAACCTTATCATCACACCATTCAGGGCAGAGTTCAAAAGCCACATCCTCCATGGATCCATCGCCAGTCATTTGGAAGATACTGACTGCTCCTCTGAATACCTGACACTCTTGCTCGTATACTAACGCTGGGACAGACACTTGTTAGGTGCGCTCCTATATCTCCCAATAGCTGAGCAAATGGAGAAGGAAATGGCAACCCACTCCAGTGTTCTTGCCTTGAGAATCCCAGGGACGGGGGAGCCTGGTGGGCTGCCGTCTGTGGGGTCGCACAGAGTTGGACACGACTGAAGTGACTTAGCAGCAGTTGAGCAAAGATTTATTTGTCCTTTTTTTCTCCTTTCCAACTGTGTCCAGTGCTTAGCACAATGTTGACACCTCCAAGCAAGATTACTAGAATGGGTTGCCATTTCCTCCTCCAGGGGATCTTCCCCACCCAGGGATGGAACCTGAATCTCTGTGTCTCTTGCATTTGCAGGCGGGTTCTTTTACCACTAGAGCCACTTGGGAAGCCCTTAGTAGATTCTCAACAAATGTGGAATAAATAATGGAATAATGGAGAGATGGATGGGTGATGGATTAAAAATTGAATAAAAGGGCTCTTTTAAACACATAATTCTGCACAAGGCTGTATCAAGATAAATGTATATAGATTTTTATCTTCAGAGTTATATGACGGCAGACAGAAAACCTGACTATGCTAAGACATGGGAACCATCAGACTGATACGTGGATGTGCCAGGAGCATCCCACCCTCCCCAGGCCTGCAGCAGATGCAGGGGGGCTCTGAGAAGCACCCTCCTCCAGTGGTGCTCGGAGCCCCACCATTATTCTCCCAACCCACCATCATTCCCTCTATCCCAGCCTTCCTGTTCCAGCACCTGGGTACAGAATCATGAATTCAGCAAGTCTTTAAAAACCACACAGAGAGGAAATCAAGGAACTAGAGGTTTTCAAAGGAGAGCAGCCTTGCCCAAGAGCCAGAACTGCTTTCCCGAAGAAGCCTGTTCAGCCCTTCTCTCCCCACCCAGCTCCTCCTCCTCCGGGCTGGGGAAGACTCAGCATTCCCAGGGTTTCCCATCTCCCATCCCCCGACCCCTCCCCCCTCCCAGAGCCAGCCCATGCCCCCTTTCCCTCCTCCCTCCTCCCGTCCCATCCCCAAGCACAGTCCCGCACATCTGGTTCCAGTTGTGGTTGGTCCATTCAGGGGCAGGCCTGGGGGGTTCTCATAAAACTGAATAATACCAGTGTTGGAGCCCAGTGCAGCTGGGGGAAGGGAGGGCAGGAGGCTGAAGGGAGTGGGAGGGAAAGAAGCAGCAGCAGGGAGGCAAGGAGACAAGAAGAACCGAGAAAGGAGCAGGGCAGTGCCTGGCATCTAATGAGCGTTCAATGGGTGCTTGTGAGTGGCAGATTAACGCTAGAGACACGGAGGGCAGAAAAGCCAGGAGGAGACAGGGGGACAAAGAGTAGGGACCCAGAGGGAGGAAGGAGAGGAGCTGGGGGGGCCCCATGGAGCCACAGAGAGGCCATTGAGAGGGAAATAGAGGAAAAATGAACGGCTCGTGTTGGGGCCAGGTGCTGAGTTAGACACTACCATGCAGAGCGGAGGGGACGGGACAAAAATGGGGCCAGAAGGACACAGAGAGACAGAGAAGAAAGAGCCAAGAGAAGGTCAAGGCCCAAGATTCTCTCAGCCTCTCAGCCCCTGGGAGGTGGTGGGGTGGGAGTGGGGGGCTATCGATCCAGAGCTGATCTCACTTGCTCCTTCATTTCACTTTCATCACTATTTAAAGGCCTACCCTGCACCAAACCTTTCCCTTGTGTTCATCCACACAGACCCCCATCAAAACCTGGGAAGTGACAGTGATTCTTATCCCACGATTAGGGATGGGCTCAGAGCAGCTGATGAAGAAGGAGTCTGGATCCAGGTCTTCCCCTTAAGAAGGCTCGGTCCCCATATAGCACAACCAGGCATTCTGGGTCCCAGCGCTCCCCCTGGAGGGCACCATGTCACTTGGGCCCCCACTCTTGAGAGGCCAGATTCCCAGCCTCTTAAACAGCACTGAGGGGAAACAGTTCTGAGCTGGGCTAAGAGTTAAGAACACCCAGCAGGGAGGGATTGGCTCCTTAAATCTTCCTAGGGTGGGGGCAGGGGAGTGGCCTGCAGGGGAAGTCGCTGGAGCCAAACGCTCCAGCACCCTTGGACCCCACTCTCCTCCTCCTTCTCCACCACAGAGAAGACAGGGCCACATCCCCGGACCCCAAAGGGAGAGGCCCTGGGCCTCAGAACCCTGCTGTGTCCAACACACAGCTGGCTGGGAGCCAGACCCCAGGGGACCGCCCTAGGCAAGTTTCTCTGTGCATTTGGGTTGCAGCCTCCCGCTTCTGACCACACCACCCCACTGCGGCTGGGGATGAGTTGAGGCTGTCCTCCAGAATGCTTTCATCCCAGGGCCACCCCTGGGACCCCTGTCTAGGGCACCCTCCAAAGCTGACTCCAGGAGCCACAACCTTGCCCTGTTGCCCCACAGAGCCCCTTCTCCCTCACTTCTTTCCTGAGCCTGGGCTTCGCAGCTCAGGTCACTGGTTGTTTCCTTTCCTATTCGTCATCCTTCACACTCAGGCCAGACTGAAGCGGAGAGGGACGCCCCCTCCTCACCACACTCCCCTATTTGCATCTCATTTGCATGCATTCCCAGCACGTCTCAGCGTGCAGCCCAGCCTCAGGCCCTGGCCACACAGGCCCCCCAGGGAGGATGAAGCGCTCCGTGTTAGTCACTCAGTCGCGTCTGACTCTCTGTGACCCCATGGACTGCAGCCCACCGAGCTCCTCTGTCCATGGGATTCTCCAGGCAAGAATACTGGAGTGGGTTGCCATGCCCTTCTCCAGGAGATCTTCTGACCGAGGGGTCAAACCCAGGGCTCCCACATTGCAGGCAGACTCTACCGTCTGAGCCACCAGGGGAAATGGATCAGGGAGAAGAGGCAACAGGCCTTCCACATTCTGGCTCCCTTCTCTCAGATTTGTACCACAGTCTGAGGGTGGAGGATCAAGAGGGCAGGGAAAGCCTGGGGAAAACGGTCTGCCAACAACGTGTACCCAGGACACCCGCTGGCAGCCCCTCCCTCCCTGGAGCCTGCCTCAGTTTCCAGCCAAGAGAGGCAATGGGAGTCAGTTCCAGCGCCGCTCAGCCACCAATGGCTTGGGGACCAAAGGTCACTCCCAGTCCCTCTTGGCTTTCATCTCCATATCGGATAACCTCAGGTCCCTTGGAAGTTTCCAGGCAGATGTTGATCCCTGGCTGCTGGTGTCAGTTGACTGCACACAAATCGCTATCTCCCCTGAGAAGTGCAATTTTAAAGCATGAAGGACTCTGAGATTCAGATGCCTCCAGGCAGGATTCCTCTTAGCCCTCCCCCAGTGATGATTACTGGCTCAGCCTGAATCCTTTCAGAGACCCACATCCCTCCCCAACAGAGCCACACCCACCACCAGAACTCCATTATTATAAGGTTCCTGGACTGGACGGTGGGGGAATCCCCTAACCTGGATTATCTGTATCTCAGGAAGGTGTTGGCAGGATTTATGCTGAAATGCTTAGAGAAAAGATAGAAAGTCGAGTGGATTCCTAGCCGGCAAGCCAAGGAGTGTTGATTAACAGATCAATGTCAACTTCCGGACTTGCCAAAGGGCTCTGTCCTCTGCCCTGGCTTGTCCGAAATACTTATCAGTAACTAAGGTGGACTCAGAATGGAGGCTACCGAGCACACGAAGAAAACAACAAGCAGAAGGAAAAGCTAAGGCATCCAACTGAACTGAAGCGCAAAACTGACGGTAAAAAAGGTTAAAATTAGCAAGGAAACGTTTCTCTTGCAGTGAAGTCCTGAACTAAGATTCAAAGGTCATTTTTTTCAGAAACTGAATTAATCATGTAGGAAAAGGTCTAAGATTTGGTGAAAACAAATTCAGTTCATATGGCAGAAGGATATGGCTGACCCCAGAACTTTTGCAACTTTTGGTTGCCTGAAGAAAGGTATGGAATCAAAATTAAAGGAAGGGAAAGTTCCATTCAACTCCACACAGGTTAGGCATCATCAGAAATGTCAAGTTCTCTTCCACACGCTACAAACCAAAGAGCATCCAGAGAAGGAGAACAGTATACACTCAGTAAATATTTCTTTTTAAAAAAGCACAAGAAACGTTAATGAAATTGGGCCCCATTTTTATTTCAGATGATAAAGAAAGGATACAACATTCATCATCAAATACTTGAAAAACTGTCTTCGGAAGGTGAGCCAGAGCAAATTCCACTGCCCATGTACACATCCCTTTGTCTTTCTGCCCCTCCATCTGTGAATTCCTTGAGCCTGGGACCACTTCCCATTCATCTCTGAATGTCCAAGGGGCAGAAACAGCCAAGGCTGAGCAGTTGCTAAGGACAGGATAGCATCCTGACAAGGCCAGGCTTGCGGGTGCCAATCAGCAGAGTAAACGCTGGCCCCAGCATGAGAACCGACCTCTAGCCAAGCCGACTGCTGGGCAGGAAGAGGCAAGGATCCGGGCTGGTGGCTGAACTTCCAGCTTGGACCTGCTATCCCAGGCCGGCTCACTGGTCAACTAGCCTCCTACTCCCTAAAACTGCCTCCCTGCCTGCCCCGTAGCTCTGCTGGGACTGGCACTAGCTTGCCACTTTTGCCCAGTCTGAAGCCCTGCTGCAGCCCACTTCCTGTCAAAGGTTGGGTTCCTCTCCCTCCTCTCTCTTATCACCAGCATGGCATTCGCCCACGCCTCATCCTTCAGGGCACCTACTTCCCTCCCCCAAAACACCCCCCCGCCCCATTTCAAGGTGCCCCTCATCTCATCATTCCTTCTCCATAATATCTAAACTCACGTCTCCAGAGTTCCTCTTATGACTCTCTCCTTGCCCCGGGCCCCCTGGCAATGAGCTGCTGAAAATTTCAGCCCTTGTCCTACTCTCAGGCTCTCCCCAGATTTTTTTAAATTGCATAGTACTTTTAGGGATGGACAGAATTGGAGACTTCCTTCCTGAGAACTGAGGTTCCTATAAATAATAATAATCCCTATAGATAATAATCACCATTTAAGCTCTACCTTGAAATGAATTGATGTCCTTCCCTGGATATGAGAATCAGGGAAACCTAGCCCCCTCCTACCGAGGCTCAGGAGTGGAGAGAGTGTCCAGACTTTGGAGTTACACAAGCCTGGCCAACTACTCACTGGCTGCATGAGCTCACTTAACCACTTAAGGCACTGTTGAGTGCAGAGTCTGGCCTGAGCAGCATTCTCCCCCCACTCCCACCCCAGTACAGCTCCCCCGACATCCTACTCCTTCAGAGAAGCCATCACCACCCCCACCCAGAATCAAGATTCATCTCTTCTTCCCATAAAACTCTTTGGTCCCATTTAATAAATGCTCAAAATTTATTGTGCTTTCCATGTTCTTAGAGCTTTGTGGTTATTAACTCGCTTTAATCCTCTTAACAACCCTAGGGGTATTGACCATTATTAATCCCATTTTATAGACAACGAAACTGAAGTTCACAGACATCAGCTATGACTGTGATTCCTCTTCTAGCTGAAGCAGCAGCAACCATCAGGCAGGGACCTCAAGGCCTTTTGGGTCGACATCCAGTACGATGCAGGGCTCCCCTACGCCTGGTGTATCCCCAGACTCTGCCTGCACACCCCCGGCCCTTAGTTCCTCCCACACACAAGGCAGCTCCCACTGCTGCAAGGCAGCCTGCTACCTGAGATGCCTGGTTTCGCTTCAGAGAACAAACCTCAAAGCTTTAGTCCTAGGTGGCGCTAGTGGTAAAGAACCCACCTGCCAAGGCAGGAGATGTAAGAGACTGGGGTTCGATCCCTGGGTCGGGAAGATCGCTTGGAGAGGGGCATGGCAACTCACTCCAGTATTCTTGTCTGGAGAATCCCATGGGCAGAGGAGCCTGGTGGGATGCAGTCCATAGGGTCGCACAGAGTCGGACACAACTGAAGCAACTTAGCATCACACACACACACACACACACACACACACAATCACTCACAATCTCCCAGAATAGTCACTTCCTAAGCTGGAGATTCCCAACTCTTTCAGTTTCTGGATCTTTCCACTTTCTAGGTGTTCAGCTATTTCTCTGGTTCTGATCCTTTTCCAGCTGCCCTTCATTTATTTGTTAATTCACTCATTCACCCATTCAGTCAACAACTGTTTTGTGAGCACTGCGGGGTGGACAGGAGCCAAGCCAGGTGGAAGAACTGCCCTCAACATCTGAAGGAGGAGAGACACGGAACAAGCCAAAGCTCAGACACAAGTGTGTAGTGACAAGAGCGAAAGAGCGGGATGCCGGCGAGAGGGACCACATCCCTCCCGACAGCTGGCATGCCCTCCACCCATGCCAAGCCGTCCATGCGGGAGCACGCTCACTCCGCACCACAGCCCTAGTAGGAGGTATAATGCCTGCCTGCTCTGAACAGCGCAGGAAGCTCAAGAGGTGAAGAGGTGAAGTCACTTGCCCAAAGTCAATCATGATAAGACGGCAAAGTAGAGGTGATACCATCTTATCCCCAGAGGTTCAGAGAAGGTTCCTTAAGATCCATTCCCAAACTACTAACCCCTCGGCCACACATGTCCCAGCAGCAGCTGACCATGAAGAAGACAGTGGGCCTGCCCTGGCATGTCCCAGATCCCACGTTGAGCCCCTAGCGCAACACTGGCTTCAGCAAGATGGCAGTCACCCTAACGCCAGGCCCTCTGCTTTTCTCCCACTTAATGTCACCTTCACACCTTTGACCTTTAGCCTGGCTGGCTTCAAGGTGGCTGGAAGGACTGTCCCAAAGGACATGAAGAGGTCCAGTCGCCAGCCCCTCTTGCATGAGACATGGCCCGTGGTCTCACCGATGGCATCAGGGAGGGAGCAAGAAGGACTCCAAAGTCTGGGTAACAGTCCCCCCAGGCTCTCCCCAAAGCCACCCAATCAGGACTCACAAAATGTTGGTGAGAATCTAGAGCTGGCCAGAAAAATCCTGGGGCTTCCCAGGTGGCGCTAGTGGTAAAGAATCTGCCTGCAATGCAGGAGACGCAAGAGACAGGGGTTCCATCCCTGAGTGGAGGAGATCCCCTGGAGGAGGGCATGGCAACCCACTCCAGTGTTCTTGCCTGGAGAATCCCATGGACAGAGGAGCCTGGTGGGCTACGGGCCATGGGGTTGCAGAGTCGGACATGACTGAAGTGACTCAGCACGCACACGTGCAGGGACCAATCCTCTCCCTGCAGTGATGTGGGAAGTGAAGCCCAGAAAGGAAAAGCAGGGAATCCCAATGTCACCACAGGGCCAATGGATTGAATAGAGAACCAGCCCAGCCCCCAGAAGAGCCAGTGCCAGCCCAGCCAAATGAGAATAGAAGCAGGAGCCTGTCCACTTAACCATAAGAAGGGAAAGAGCAACTTGGGCCCCTGGGGTGGCGAGGGACCCACAGGGCCTGGATAAAGGATGCTTGGGCTCCAGGTGCAGCAAGACTCTGCTCCCCTCAAGACAAACAGAGCAAAAGCAGAAGTGGGAAGGCTGAGCAGGGCAAGGGGCAACAGCTGGAAGCCCTCCCCATGGGTGCTCCTCCCCAGGGACCCCACGGGTGACTGTTTTCCTAGGAACATTGTGTTCAGGCTGTGAGTCTTGGCTCAAGCACCCTATCCTGGCAGATCTCCAGCTGCCTGTTTAATAATGTACAGCCAATGGGCCATTAACAGCAGATTCCAAAAAAAAAAAAAGTTCGATGGTTGTTTTTGTTGTTGTTGGTCTTTTTTTCTTCTTCCGGGTAGTTGGTGGTGGTTATGAAAAACAAGTCTTCTCTGGCTGGTGTCCAGGGCAATCGCAGCCGACCAGGCTCAGGGATCCTGGCAGATCCCACCCGCCTCTGCCCACCCGCGCCCCACCATGCTGTGGCGCCAGGGTGCCCACTCCCATTTCCACACTCCTGGCAACACCCTGGGCCTCCTGCCCCAGAGGGGCAGCCGTCCTGGCACCTGGGAGTTCCAGGGAGGCCTAGGAGGGCCAAGGGAGAGGATGTGGGAGGTGCTGGCAGGGGCAGGGGAGGGGCAGGTGGGGTCTGAGCTTTCCACGGGCCCAGCGCTTCCTAGGAATTCCACTCCTGTCTGGCCAGAGCGGGGGGCGGAAGGTGGGGCCAGGGTAGCCCAACCAGGTGCGTTAGACTCCTAACGACAAAGAAACAAAGGTACACAAAGCAAAAATCAGAAGTAACATGAGGGATTAAAAAAGAACATAATCATAGTGACATCCAAGAGTCAGGATTTGGAGTAGGATCTGGGGAGTTCAGAAGCAAAGACTTATCGGAGGGCAATTGGGACAGAGAGTGGAAACCTCATCCTGTAAGAAGCTGCGTGGTGTGCAGAAACACCCTGGGCTGCCTGAAGCAGCTGGCCTGGGCGAGAAAGCCCTCCAGACTCTCCCAACCACTCCATCCTGGCAAGGCGCTTCCAACCCAGAAGCTTGAGCAAGGCAGAAAGAGTCTTGGAGCTAAGGGGCTGTGTCCTTATGGCTCTGCCGGTCTTCCTGGTGACCTTGGGCCAGTCTTGTGCCCTCTCTAGGCCTCCCTCTCATGGTCTGCCATGAGTGAGATGAGCTGGTGGTCCCACATTCTGCCTGGAAGTCCTGGCCAGAGAAGAACTGTCAAGCCAGATGCTGGGCAGACAGGGAGGTGCACAGTCATCATGATGATGGTGATAATGTTATCGTTTATCAAGCTTTTATTGATTGATTATTTATTTATCAAGCATTTATTGATAAATCTTATCATTTATCAAGTGGATACCACACACTGCTTTTTTTATTCTCCCAATAAACTCTACTGGGCAGGTTACTATTATCACCAACATACAGATGAGGAAACTGAGGCTTAAAGAGGTTAAGTCACTTGTCCAAGTTCACGAGGCTAGTGAATGATGGAGGCAGGACTTGGACTCAGGCCAGTTGACCTTGGGGCTCTTTACCACTCTGCCTCGGAGAGTCCAGCCTAGGGGAGTGGCCCAGACCTCAGGTGCTGAGAGCCCCACCAGCCCCTCCTGCCTGCCCTGCACGTCTGCCCACTGTCCCACCTCCCCCATCCATTTTCCTGGCATCTCCCCATGCCCTAGTGGGGTCCAGTCTCCCCTCTGTCCTTTACTTCCCTTCTGCTTCCTAGGCCTCCTCGGGAGAGCTTCCTGCTTTCACCAGGTAGGAGCAGGCACAGACATAGACATGTAACCACAAACACTCACACATTCATACATACACACACTCATGCACACATGCCTGCACACGTATCCACACACCGCACACAAACATGTGCACTTAAACCCGTGTGCACACACACAGGCGTGCACACATCATTGCAGATAGCCACTCACACTCTTTACACATGCACTTCCAAACTTAAAAGCCTCCAAAGATCCACACTGACACGCACACTTGCACCCACAGGCATGTGCCTCACACTGGTACATACAGATACACACACACACACACACACACGGGCACACACATGAGCTCCAGCCATGGGAGGTTCGGTGCAGACACCGGAGGTCTGGCTGTCTGGGCAAGCAGAGCCGGACAGGTGTCTCTGCCACGCCACCCGGGTGATTATTCCAAAGGCGAGAAAGCTGCCGGCTAATAATACCGCAGCACATTCCTGGCCAGAGATAAGCAGCCCCAAGCATCCCCGGCACGTTCCGGCCTCGGTGTCTCACCCCTCTGGATTCCACCCACCCGCCGTGCTGGAGGAGCCCAAGAAGCCGGCGCCACCAGTACAGACAGACGCCTTGGCCAGGGGCCTGGCACTCTCCCTTCTCCAGGGACCCCTCAGAGACACCCACCCCACACAAGCAAGAGAGGAGGGCTTCATGCATCCTGAGAAGTGGGCTGAACTACAGGTCATCCTCCCCGCATTCCAGTCCCTCCAAGCTGGACAAATGCACCCCACATACCTCCAGGACTGAGAGCACCCAACCGGGGGCCCCCTACTGCCAAGGGGTGTCCAGGGCACCTCATCTCACCCCATCCTCTCCACCACTTAATGACATCAGTGATATTGCTGATATTTTGTAGATGAAGTGACCTAGGTTCACTGAGCTCCCATAGCTAGGAAGGAAGAGACCCAGAATTTGAACACAGGTCTTCTAACTCCTAAGCAAAGGCTCTTTCTAGGACCTCAAACAACCATCCATCCCTGCTGAGTCTTAAGTCACATATTTTCAAGGATCATTTTTCTCAGAGAAAAGACTCGTTCATCACAGCCTCAGGAAGAGGGCACCCTCAGTAACACATACAGGAGGGCAACACCCCCACAAAGGTGTCCAGTGTCGGGGGCTATTCTGGGCATCTGTAACTACCTTGGAACAGGAAGACAGATGGGTGTCCATCAGTCAGACAGACGACAGGAGGACTGGAGTCCTACAAACCCCCAAGTCACAGAGAGTTTTGGAAGAAACTTGGGAGATAAATGGACCCCCTATGCATGGAGTCCAAAGGGAGGGGTCCTCGGTTTTTTAGGGCTGGGGTTCTGTGCAAAAGGTTGTGGGGCATCAGGACAAAGGGCTGGGGATGAAGGCAGGACCCTGAGGATGACATGTACCTACAGAGTCCTGAGGCGCACAGCAGAAAGGAGAGGGTGACAGGGACAGTGACACAGAGAGAAAAGTCAGCCAGGAAAGAGACAGAAGAAAGAAGTACATGCAGGTGGGACCTGAGATCCACAGAAGAAGGACGCAGCAGGAGAATGCGAGACGTGACCACACACAGGGTCAAGAAGCTGGAAAGTTCTATCGGGCCTTGGAGATGCCAGGCAGCCCTCCCTTCAGTCTCCCTCTGACCTGGATGCTCGAGGGCTGTGGTTCTAAAGGCTGGGGGCACACACGTGCACACACTCACAAGCACGCGCATGCACACAAGCACATGCCTAAACCTCAAACGTCCCTCTTGACCACTCGGTCAAGAGGTAAAGTGTTGCTCTGAGCATTTGTCACAGGAGAACACTGAGATCCAGGGAAGGGTTGCAGTATCCCCCAAGGTGCCGAGAATCAGGAGAAGAAATCTGGAAAGAGGACCCAAGTACCCCCATCCCCCCAAGATTCCCAGGAGGCAAAGGGCTGAGGCATGAGACCTCGGAAGCAAAGGCGGGAGAGGAAGGACAGTCTCCAGGGACACCGGGGCACGACTTTCCCAGCCCCAGGGAGATGGGATCAGAGGAGCAGAGCGGCATCCAAGCTCGAGACCAGGCTCAGAGAAGGCAGGACCTTGGCTGGCAATGAAAGCAAGAGGGCAGGGGTCCAGGGGGTGGGACCACGATGGGGAGCATGGCCGAAAGCAGGGGCGTGTTCCCACAAGGCCTTGGCTAGCCCCAAGCCAGCCTCCCAGTAAGGCTTCCCAGAGCTGCCTGACCCGCACAGCCAGCCCCAAGCCAGCCTCCCAGTAAGGCTTCCCAGAGCCGCCTGACCGGCACGGCCAGCCCTTCAGTGCTGCCCACTGGCCCCCACTCCAAGCAGGCCAGGCAGCCATGGGCATCTCAGGGACACAGTAATCATCAGGTGAGGCGCCGGTGGAGATGGGCACGTGGGCTCCCCTCTGTCCCCCAAGCCCCGCCTCCATCAACTTCACCCAAGAAGCATCCACTGCCTCTCCCTCCTAAGTCCCCTCCTTCCTGGGCACAGGGCAGCAGGTCAGCCAGGCCAACACCAGGGAGCGGAAGCTGGGACCAGGAGAAATAAACACTGGACTCCTGATTTCACGGCCAGCTGGACTGAGACCTCACTTAAGAGCTTGCAGGGATACCTATACTGGAGAAAAAGAGGGATGAGAGAGGAGATGAATATAAACTACAGAATAGGGACCCATAAGAAAAAGGAACCATGTATCAGCAGTTGATTAGTGAAGAGATACAGGCCGATACATGTAGACACACAATTATTACTGAAATAGAGCACAGTTTTCAGGTCCATCTGCCTGATTCAAACCAACCAACCGAAACAAGACATTTTTGAGATAATCAGGGAAAACTGAATGCAGACGAGTTATTAGCTACTTTTAGGAAAATGTTATTAATTATGTTGACAGTGATAATGGTATTATGGTAACGTTAAAATTAAAAGTCCTTATCTGTTAATGATATGGACTGAAATATTTACAGTGAAATGATATAATGTCTGGGATTTGCTTTAAAAAAAAAAAAACACTCCAGCAAAAAAAGAGAAAGAAAAGAAAGTGAAGGGGTACAAATGAAGCAAAAATAGCAAGACACTGACAATTTTTGAAGCAGGAGTATGGGTGCTATTAGATTGTACTGTTCTCCCTACTTCTGTAGATGTTTCAACCCTCCCATAATAAAGAACTGACCAAAAAAAAAATATATATATATATATGGTGGCTCAGTTGGTAAAGAATCTGCCTGCAATGCAGGATTGATTCCTGGGTTCAATCCCTGGGTTAGGAAGATCCCCTGGGGAAGGAAACGGCAACCCACTCCAGTATTCTTGCCTAGGAAATCCCATGGACAGAGGAACCTAGCAGGCAATAATCTATGGGGTCGCAAGAGTCAGACACAACTTAACGACTGCTGCTGCTGCTGCTAAGTCGCTTCAGTCGTGTCCGACTGTGTGACCCCATAGACGGCAGCCCACCAGGCTCCCCCGTCCCTGGGATTCTCCAGGCAAGAACACTGAAGTGGGTTGCCATTTCCTTCTCCAATGCATGAAAGTGAAAAGTGAAAGTGAAGTCGCTCAGTCATGTCCGACTCGTAGCGACCCCATGGACTGCAGCCCACCCAGCTCCTCCGTCCATGGGATTTTCCAGGCACTAGAGAGGGGTGCCGTTGCCTTCTCTGGACTTAATGGCTAAACCACCACATATAAGGGTGAGAGAAGTTTACCTGATCCAAAATTCCTAAGATGTAGTATCCTAGATGATTTTCCTTGGAAACATGGTTCAACAATGATATTTTAATTTTTTAGTTTAATTTACCAAGAAACTAAAACAGATAATTATAGATTAAGCCCAGTCTTAGAATGAGTAAAAGGTTAAAAAAGCAAGTCAGGTTTTTAAAATGATGTTATAGTACAGGATGGCGATGACTGATATGGTAAAAGAGGAAAGGAGAGAAAGCACCGAATCCTAACCACCAGACCACCAGGAAGCATCTAAAGACGAAAGGAGACCAAGCCTGACAGTGGTTGGGAAACCAAGGCGCTCACCCACTGCGTGGGAAGCCGATAACTGTCCTGCTGTGGGTGTCATTTGCTGTCTGCCCAAGCTCTTGTCTGTACCCTATCTGCAGGGATGCAGCTATACCGGAGACATCAACCACAGAGGATGGAGTGGGCTGCTGCTGGTAGTCCCTGTTGATGTAGCTGATGATAAGACAGTGGACAGCTGCTTGTTTATCAAGGGCAGCTCAGGCCTGGCTCTAAACTTCTAGAATCTCCAACCTCTAGACCATCCCTGGATATTGACAATATCCTGCCTGTTTACAGATGGGAAAATTGTGACTCAGAAAAAACAGGCCCCAAGGTCACTGGGTGGTAAAGCCTGGATTTGAACCCACATCTCTCTGACACTCAAGGCTGCTAGGTGAACCTCAAAGGCAAGCAGATAACCAACCCAGCAGGAGCCTAAAGCCCCACCAAGAGCTGGAGCAATGAAAGAGTTGGAAAGGAAGACAAGAACTGTATGATCATGGGAGGAGAAGGAAGGAGAGGAAGGCAGGGAGGGCCTGCACCACTGGTTTGGGTGGCTAGACAATTCTCACACAGAAGTGACAGAAAGGGAGACTGCAGCAAGTTGAATGGTGGTTAGACCACTAGGGGAACTGGATGGTAAAAATGGAAGATGGTGAGCCTTGGTCAACATTTCAGAACACCACTCTTCTGAGCTTTGGAATTATTGCAACTCAGTAAGGGGAGTTTGGTTACGCCACACCTCTTGGAACTTCTAGTCGGCAGCTGAAAATGGGTTTGATTAACAGAACTGGGGAAATGAGTATAATTTCTGAAATTGTGAAGTTCACAGGGGAAATACTAATAAAAGGATCCTTCCATTGTCCACCAGAGCCTGGAAACAAAAGCATTACAGTAGTACCTTGGAGAGGGTTGCCTGCTTGCCCATATCTCTAACTCCACGTCTCTAAGAACTGGAGCAGGAATGAAGAGGGACACTAACCTTCCTTTGCAAAGTTCTCAGCACCCAGGCGGTCCCCATCCATCTTCCCTGGCAGGTGAGATGCCCGAGGGAGTTCCAGTCCCCAGAGCAAGTCTTGCCACCCATGGCTGCATCTTCTCTCAGGACTATGTCCTGTGTCCAGGGACCAGACCGGCTGACGAGCCTAACGCTGCGGCTGGGGAAGTGGGTGAAGGGGAGAGGATGGGGAGGCAGGGGACCGCTGGGACATCTGCAGCATGGGGGTGGGGGGGTTCTGGCTCCGCCTATTCACTAGCTTGTGGGGTGGGGCAAGCAGCTGGACCTCTCTGAGCCTCAGGTCCCCCCTTCCAATCCACCTTCCCCTCCCTGTCAGTGCTAAAACTGGAAGAATAATAATAGCAGCCTCGTGGGGCTGTCTTGAGAATCCAGTGACATGATCCATGTAATGTGCTTAGCATGCAACCTAATTGCTTAATAAATAATAACTGCTATTACATTAATAATAATATTATTGTTGTTGTTGTTGTTAACTATCCTATCCAAGGCCCCCAGTTGGGCCCTTTGGCATTCAAGGCTCTGCTGAGACCGGCTGGAAGGAAGCGGCCGGTGGGCAGCAGCCAGCAGGACAAAGGAGGGGTGAGCACCGCAGCTCAACCTCATCCTCTCCAGGAATGCAGGGCTGGCGGCTGGGAGGGTGGGGGGCGAGGGGAGATGCCTCGCCGCTGAGGTCAGGCCCTATTCGGAGCTGGCAGCCTGTTTATCATCCTCCCGGGTGAGGGGGGGTGGGGGAGGAGAGGGAGCAGGGAGCAGGGAGGAGGAGGAGGAGAGGAGGAGAGGCAGCTGCAGAGAGCAGGGGGAGGACTTCCTGTAGGGGAGGGACCACTCCTGCAAAGCAGTCCCAGAAGGTCCCTGCCCCTCCTAATTGGTCCAGTGAGTGGGGGGCAGGAGTGCCAGATTCTATGAGTGGGGGTGCGCCAAGAACAGGACACTGACCCCCAAGGTGTAGCATCTTCAAAGCTCTCCCCACAGCACACCAGCAAGCTAGAGGTTATTTCCTGATCTCCATCTTCCAGAGGAAGAATCAAACGGAGGTTCAGGCTAGTCCAGCTCAAGGTCCAAGGATGTTCACTGACACCAGTCCCATCTCCTGGCTTTTGTCACTGCCCCAGAGGATGGGCTCACAGCAGGGTGCAGGGCTAGCATGAGAACAGATGTGCTCTTAAGGGGCACAGCTGGCCTGTGCAGTACTCCCCAGGTCAGGGCAAAGCAGGCTGGGACTCCAGGATTCTCCTGGGTTCATCATCCTGCCCTTACAGACAGACACCCCAGTGCTAGAAGGCCAACCCTCCCCAGCCAAACACAACCACCTCTATGCTTGAGATTCCAATCAAGGGGTCCCAGCTGCCCCTTCAGTCCCCTGGGGCTCCTACCTGGGCTCCCACCAGCAGCCCCTAGAACTAACCCCTTCCAGCTGCAGTATCAACCTGTTTCCTCCTAGGTTGTCTTCCATGAAAATCAAGGGAACAATCTGGTTTCCCCCAGTGACTGTGCCTGGTACCTGCCCTAGGCCTGGGTTCCCCTTATGGAAAGAAAGAGGGCAACTGACACCCAGGGAGGTGGGGGGAATGCCAAGACCCTCTCAGCAGGGCAGGTCTTTGGGGATATAGCTAGGGTTTTGCTCTTGCGTGAAGGCTCCTTTTCCACCAGTTTCCATCTCAGCTTCTCCAGTTCTGGAGAAGCCAAGCCCCTCACCCCTACCTCCCCAGCAGTCTAAGAACTTCAGGGAATCCTGTCCAGTTAGAGAGCTCAGCACCTGTGGGTCCCTCGCAGGCTCAAGTCCCACAAGGGTCTCTTTGTATTTCCCTATCTGATTTCAGGATACTAAACACATGCACATACACACACGTGTGTGCCCAGAGCCACAGTTCCTGCCTGGGCTCTGTGGTTAATGCACTTTGGCCTCTCTGAGGACCCTCTTCCAAAGTGATCAGATTAAGGAGAGGAACAGCTGCTGCTAAAAGCCTCTCAGCCTCTCCCGGGATGGAGGGGTACCCCAGGTGTATTCCCAGAAGGTTGGAGGCAAGTCCTGGAAGGTACTGGAAGCCGTGTGTGTGTGTTTGTGTGTGTGTGTGTGTGTGTGTGTGTGTGTGTGTGTGTGTGTGTGTTGGGATGTTCTCACTCAGACTTCAAGACAGGCATTTAAAAATCCTTCTTATGAGAATTCCCCAGTGGTCTAGTGGTTAGGACTCTTCATTCCCACTTGCTAGGGGCACAGGTTCAATCCCTGGTCAGGGAACTAACATTCCACAAGCTGCACAAAAATTCTTCTTTTGAATCCACCCATGCCCAGTAACAGCAATTCTCCCATTTTACAGAAGAAAGGAGGCATTTACCCCAAGCTGTCACAAAGAACGGGAATCAAAGGTCAAATCTGGAAACTAAAGGGACCTGGATTGAGATTGCAAACTTCCAACCCAAACCCTGTGATGTCCATCTACCCACGCATGCTGACATACAAAAAGCCAAATGACTCTCCTGCTTCCTGTAGGATGAGTGGGCATGACAGGCAGTTTCCTATATCAGCTTGGTTAGATAAGAGTACCTGGTGACTTCATCAAACACCAATTTACGTATGTGTGAAAGTGTTTGTAGATAGGTTCAGTTCAGTTCAGTTCAGTCGCTCAGTCGTGTCCGACTCTTTGCGACCCCATGAATCGCAGCACGCCAGGCCTCCCTGTCCATCACCAACTCCCAGAGTTCACTCAGATTCACGTCCATCGAGTCCACGATGCCATCCAGCCATCTCATCCTCTGTCGTCCCCTTCTCCTCCTGCCCCCAATCCCTCCCAGCATCAGTCTTTTCCGTAGATAGGTTAATAGGCCTTAAATAAAGATTACTCTGGATCCAATATGGGCCTCATCCAATCAGTTGAAAAGCAAAAACTGGTTTCTTGGGAAAGAAATTCTGCCTTAAGGCTGCAACATCAACTCCGGCCTGAGCTGCCAGTCTGAGAGACTGCCCTTGTCAAACTTGCCAGTCCTCACAATCTCATGAGCCAATTCCTTAAAATAATTCTCTTCATCTAAATATCCCATTGGTTCTGTTACTCTGGAGAAGCCTCACTGCTACCGGGAGAAAATAACAGCTCACAAACCATGGGTCCTACCAACTTAAAGGAACTCCCAATGCCCAGAGCCGAGACAACCTGACCCAAGAAAAACAATGAAAGCATTGGATTATAACCTATAAAATAAAATGAATATCCACAAACCATACAGACATAAATTCAGTTCAGTTCAGTTCAGTCGCTCAGTCGTGTCCGACTCTTTGTGACCCCATGAACCACAGCACACCAGGCCTCCCTGTTCATCACCAACTACCGAAGTCCACTCAAACTCATGTCCATTGAGTCGGTAATGCCAACCAACCATCTCATCCTCTGTCGTCCCCTTCTCCTCCTGCCCTCAATCTTTCTCAGCATCAGGGTCTTTTCAAATGAGTCAGCTCTTCACATCAGGTGGCCACATATTAAAAAGCAGAGACATTACTTTGCCAACAAAGGTCCGTCTAGTCAAGG
The DNA here is from genome assembly GCF_014754425.2 of Oryx dammah. NCBI lineage: Eukaryota > Metazoa > Chordata > Mammalia > Artiodactyla > Bovidae > Oryx > Oryx dammah. Next base: position 29,604,274 of record NW_024070211.1, on the reverse strand, counting down.
CTATGGTTTTTCCAGTAGTCATGTATACATGTGAGAGTTGGACTATAAAGAAAGCTGAGTGCCAAAGAACTGATGCTTTTGAACTGCGGTGTTGAAGAAGACTCTTGAAAGTCCCTTGGACTGCAAGGAGATCCAACCAGTCCATTCTAAAGGAGATCAGCCCTAGATGTTCATTGGAAGGACTGATGCTGAAGCTGAAACTCCAATACTTTGGCCACCTGATGCGAAGAGCTGACTCATTTGAAAGACTCATAAATTTTAAATTGAATTAGTAAGCAAATGGGGTGGGGTGGGGTACAGGACAGTTCTTTATAGTAGAATTCCAATTAATAAACAAAGAAGTAGTAGTAGCGTTAGTCGTTCAGTCATGTCCAACTGTTTGCAACCCCATTAATGTAGCCTGCCAGGCCCCTGTGTCCATGGAATACTCTAGGCAAGAATACTGGAGTGGGTTGCCATTCCCTTCTGCAGGGGATCTTTCTGACCCAGGGATCAAACCCGGGTCTCCTGCATTACAGGCATATCCTTTACTGCCTGAGCCATCAAGGAATGATGGAAATAGAAAATCAAATAAACCAAAATTGAGGGACATTCTGCAAAATAAGTAAGCAATTCTCTTCAGAAGTGCCAGAGTCAAAGGAGACAGAGCAAGAGAAGAACTGTCCCAGCTTGGAGGAGGCTAAAGAGACGTGATGAATAAATGCAAAGTGGGAACTGAAACTGGATCCTGGGTCTGAAAAGAGGTAATGGAAACACTGGCCAAATTCTACTAAGATCTGTAGATTAGTTAATAACATCAGATCAGTGTTCATTTCCTGGTTTTGATAATTGTGTAACAGTTCCATAAGAGATCAACATTCAGAAAAATTGAGATAAGAGTATACTGGTACTCTTTGTACCATTTCTGCAAATCTTCTGGAAGTTTAAAATTATCTCAAAAAAATTTTTTTTATTTAATTGGGTCCTGGAAAAGACACAGATTAGGGGTCACAATGGGAGCTGGAAAAACATAATAGAATTAAGTTCTTAGAAGGGAAAGTGAATTCAACCTGAGAAGGTCCCCAGACACCTTGGAATCAGACAAAGACGCTCAGAAAAGAGGGCAGAGGAGGAAGAAGGCAGACTGCTCAAGGAGCAGAGCAAACAGGATAAGGAGACACCGGTGGGACACACAGGTATTCCAGCTCTGGAATCATCACCTGCAGAGGGCCAGACTCGACATCTAGTAATAACCATGATGCTTCCACTACAGCCACAGCTGCAACAAATCCCTGCCTACTGTGCACGAGCAGCTGAAAAGCACTCTCCACATCTAGCTAATTTAATCCTCACTATGACCCTGCAGGAAGGTTTTTGTGACCCTAGTTTGTAGATGAGAAACCAAGAATCAGAGCACTTCAGAAAATGGTCCAAAGTCATCCAGTTGTAAGCAAGGAAACCAAGCCAGCTCTGTCTCCGAAGCTCCCAAGTCTTAGCACAAAAGAGATCTTCACTGCTTCCAGTCCAACCTCCTCCTCATAATGCAAGGTGGCTGCTGAGGGCTCATCATCTCACAAGACAGCCCACTTGAGTATGGACCAGTCCAACTGCCTACCCTAGAGGTCCGGGCAAGCTTAGTAAAGCAGAACTTTGTCCACCCAACCTGTCTCTCTCCTAGGACACTGTGCACAGGGGGGCCGTGATAATAATAATGACAATAATTGCTGGTATTTATCTATTGCTCTGCACACTTCAGATGCATTCACTCTTATTCTCACAATAATCTTTGGAAGCAGGAACTATTTTTATGACTTTTATAGACAGGGAACCCAAATCATAAACAAACAACTTGCCCAGTTAGAGTTATGAGCGTTAAAGAAGGAATTCAGACAGGAGGTCAGGATTCTCATCACACCACCTCCAGGCAGACTCTCCCCTGGAGGCTCTCCCTGAGTCTGGGTTCAACTCCTGGGTCCTGGTTCCACCACCTTCCTGGCTGTGTGAGCACACTGCTCGACCGTCTCAACCCGTTTCCTCCTCTGTGTCCTAAGGGATTATACTAACGCCTATCTTTTAGTGCTGGTGTAAGGATTAGATTAAATGAGCCTATCTGTACAGGCATAGAGGATCTTCATAAGCCAGAGACTGATGGTGGAATTCAAGCCAGTGTGATTTTCGGAGTGCAGGAGAGGGCACTGGAGCTTTTCCGTGGCTCCTCCAATCACACATGACCCACAAGTGACCTTCCTTCCCTGCTTCCTTGAACAGAACCTGATTTGAACCCAGACACCTCTGGATACCCTCGCTTGGATGCCCAGGCCCAGCAGGTGGAAACAGGCCAGGAGGTTAATCTGTGACTGGCTCTGTGCTTCACTGTGCCCCAGGGCACACATACCCCTCTCGTCCTAATGGCCCCCCACTAACATCCCACCCTGCCTGCCTGCTGCCTGCCAGCTTGGCCAATGACAATTGGCCAAGTCATTCACCAGCCAGGGGCCAAATCCTCAGAGAGAGGGAGCAGGACCCCAGGAGGTCCTAGGCAGGGCAGAGCAGACAGGAGGACATGGGGCCAGCAGCCGACCACAGGCAGAGGAATCAGTGTGGGAGGAGGATAAAGGAATGTGGGCCATGGTCAATCCAGTGGAGCGAGCCAGGCCTGCTGGCTAGGGGGTGTCGGTTAAGAATCCACCTGCCAATGCAGGGGACGTGGGTTCGATCCCTGGTCCAGGAAGATCCCACATGCCTCAGGGCAACTAAGCCCATGTGTCACAACTACTGAGCCCGAGTTCTCTAGAGCCTGTGCTCTGCAACAAGAGAAGCCACCACATGAGAAGTCTATGCGCCATAATTAGAGAGTAGCCCCGGCTCTCCGCAACTAGAGAAAGCCCAGGCACAGCAACAAAGATCGAGCATAGCAAAGAAAATAATAAATTAAAAAAACATCCACCAGAGCCCAAGGGCAGAGGGGCTCCAACTCTACCAGCACATGCAGGCTCCGGCATTGGCTTTGGGTCAGTGGCTCAGAAGGTTAAGACTCTCCCTAGGGAGAGCCAAGCAGGGTCTGATGCTTGCGGGGTCCTCAGGAAGCATCTTAGGGCCCTCTCTCAGGACCAGCAGCTTCTCTCGGGCAAAAGTAGATACCCCAGGAGGGGAAACCCCACCTCTCCCTCACTCTCCCTGCTCAGCCAGCTCCAGGCAAATTGCAAACCCCCTAAGTTGAAAGCCAGAAGCAGCCAGGGAAGCTGGCATGGGCCAGGGGTTCAAGAGTCACCTCCCCTCTCATGCTACTGACAGACCGTCTAACTTGCCCTGGCCCCCTGCCCTCTCCCTGCACCGCAGACCCCAGCCCTCACCAGATCCCTCCTTAGCAGGAACCCCTGGTCTTTGTGCCCTCCTGCATATTTCACCACGTGTCTTGCTTCTACGGGACCCCAGGATCTCCCACCCCTGTCTCCCTTTCTGGCTCCAACTCTGCAGCTCCCATCTGCCCTTCTCTCCCTGCCCTGGGTTCCCACCCTCCCCCTTCCTAACTCCTGCAGTCTCTCAGATGCAGCAAACCCCCGTGTGATGTTTACACAGTCCCAGAGTCAGAAACGCTGAAAAATATGAGACCTTTTGGGAAACACATTCCAGGAAAATGAGAAGCCAGTCACAGCTCAGTGTCACTTTCTCCCCAGCATTGGGTGTGTGTGTGTGTGTGTGTGTGTGTGTGTGTGTGAGAGAGAGAGAGACCTCGCACACTAACTGACTGCTTATGACACACTCCAGGCCTACTTATTAACCCCTGAAGGCCCTATACTCTCAGGTGTGTGTGTGTGTGTGCACACGCACACTGACTGCTTATAACACACTCCAGGCCTGCTTATTTTAACCCCTAAAGGCCCTATACTCTCAGAGAGAACTCTGGGAAGATTGTTAGGGGAGGGGTGAGAGGGGCTGTTACAGCTTCTTGAAAATTTTTAGAAAGTAGAGATAAAATGGCTTCTCGCCCAAGACCTACCTCATCCTTGACCCTCACTGTGGGGGAAGCAAAAGCCAGGAGAACAGAAGCCAGAGAAACCAGTGGCTCCCTAGGGGCCTGTGCCCAGTGGAGTTGAAGAGGAGTTTCCAGAGGCAAAGACATGTTAGTCAGATGCTATTAAGGGACTCCAACATCAGAATCATTGAGGGGTGGGGGGGAGTCTTAGAAATTAATGCATATCCCTGGGCCCAAGCCAAGACCCACTGAACCAAAGTTGAGGGTGGCAAGAATATGCTTAATGGGCTCATCAGGTGAGGCTGAGGCCCACTGATGGGTGATGTGAGAGAATGGTGACCCACAGCTCTTTTCCTTAGAAATCAGGAAAAAAAAAAAGAGAGAGAGAGCCTCAGCGGCAGAGAATAGAGGCTGAAGGTGGGAAAGGAAGTAGTGAAAAGCCATCAAGCGTTGGAGCTAGATACTCAGCCCTAAGCTGCCTGCTAGCTACATGACTGGTGCAGAATGCTTCACTTCAATTTTCTCATTCAAGAGTGTGACCAATTATAGCCACTTCATGTGTGGTTTTCCAAAGATTCAATGAGATGAGTGTCAAGCAGCCACCATGCAGAGGATACTCAAAAAACAGTGGCTATACACAAACTGACTCTGATGAAAAACCCTTCAAGTTAGAGAGAAAATGGGATCTTTGAAAAGGCCCACAAAGTTGATAAGCTGTTAGTAAACTGACCAGGAAAAAAAGAGAGAAGACAAAATTACTTGAATCAGAAATGAAAGAGAGGGTATTACTACTGATCTTACAGAAATAAAAAGAATTTTGAAGGAATACTATGAACAATTGTATGCCAATAGGTAAGTAAGATGAAATGGACAAACTCCTTAAAAGACATATACTACCAAAACCGACTCAAGAAGAAATAGAATATCTGAATATATTAACAAAGTTATCCGTTAAGCCAAACTAGCAATACTGCATACAGAGAAAAGCTCAGGCCCAGATGACTTCACATGTGAATTCTATTAAACGTTTAAAGAATAATCCATATCAACTCTTCATAAACACTTCCAAAAAGTGGAAGAGGAGCAAACACCTGTTAACTCGTCATATGAGATCAGTATTACCTCGATGTCAAAACTAGACAAAGACAATACAAGAAAAAGAAAACTAAAGATCAATATTTCTTATGAGTAAAGATGCACAAACTCTCAACAAAATACTAGAAACCAAACCCAGCAACATATAATAGTAAGAATTACACATTCTGACCAAATGGGATATATCCTGGGAATGCAAGGTTGTTTTAACATCTGAAAATCAATTACTGTAATACACCATATCAACAGAATAAAAAAAAAAGCAAACAATCATCTCAACAGATGTAAAAAAAAAAATTTACAAAATCCTGATTTAAAAAACACTCAACAACAAACTATAAATTGAAGGAAATGTCCTCAATGTGATAAAGGGCATCTATGAAAGCCCCACAGCTAACATTCTGCTTAATGGTTAAAGACTGCATGCTAAAAAAAAAAAAAAAAGACTGCATGCTTTCCCCTAAGATCAGGAACACGATAAGGATTTCTCTTCTTGCCACTTCTAGTTCTAGCCAGGACAATTAGGTAAAAAAAAAAAAAAAAAGAAAAAAAAATGGAAAGAAAATTTGGAAAAAAAGAAGTAAAACTATCTCTGTTCACAGATGACATGACCCTATACACAGAAAATCCTAAAGAATTCAATTTTTAAACTACTGGAATTAATAAATGAGTTCATGAAGGTTAGGGCAAATCTTCAATATACAAAGATCAATTGTATTTCTATACACTGACAATGAACAATCTGAAAATAAAATTAAGAAAACAATTCCATTTATAATAATATCAAAAAGAATAAAATATTTAAAGTAAATTTAGCTCCCCAAAAGTGTAAAACTTCTACTCCAAAAACTACAAAACAATATGGAAAGAATTTAAAGAAGATATAAACAAATGGAAAGATATCCCTTGCTCACAGATCAGAAGACTCAACACTGTTAAGATGGCAATACTCCCTAAATTGATCTACAGATTTAATTCCCTATTAGAATACCAGCTGGCTGCTTTGTAGAAAACAATAGGTTGATCCTAACATTCAAATGGAAACTCAAGGGACCCAAAACAGCCAAAACAATCTTGAAAAAGAAGAACAAAACTGGAAGACTCACACTTTCCAACTTCAAAACTTACTACAAAACAGTAGTAATCAAAACAGCATGGTACTGGTGTTAAGGATAGACATACCCTTATTCCATTCTCAATGGAATAAATTAAGACTTCAGAAATAAAACCTCAACAGCTATGGTCAACTGATTTTTTACAATGTTGCCAAGATCATTCAGTTAGGAAAGAGTAGTCTTTTCAACAAATGGTTCTGGAATAACTGGGGTTGTTGTTGTTGTTGTTGTTGTTGTTGTTGAGTCACTAAGTCGTGTCTAGCTGTTTTTGTGACCCCATGGACTGTAGCCCACCAGGCTCTTCTGTCTATGGTATTTCACTGGCACAGGCAAAAGAATGAAACTGGACCCTTACTTCATACCATATATAAATACTAATTCAAAATGGATGAAAGATGTAATGGTAACAACCAAAACTATAAAACTAAGAAGAAAACATAGGGGTAAATATCACTTTGGATTTGACTTTAGCTATGATACCAAATGGAGAAGACAATGGCACCCCACTCCAGTACTCTTGCCTGGAAAATCCCATGGACAGAGGAGCCTGGTGGGCTGCAGTCCATAGGGTCGCTAAGAATCAGACACAACTGAGCGACTTCACTTTCACTTTTCACTTTCATGCACTGGAGAAGGAAATGGCAACCCACTCCAGTGTTCTTGCCTGGAGAATCCCAGGGACGGGTGAGCCTGGTGGGCTGCCGTCTATGGGGTCACACAGAGTCGGACACGACTGAAGTGACTTAACAGTAACATAATACCAAAATCACAGACAAAGAAACAAACAAACAAAAAGAGATAAACTGGACTAAATCAAAGTTTGAAATGTGTATGCTACAAAGTAAAAAGACAATCTGAAGGATGGGGAAAAAATATCTCAAATCACATATCTGATAAGGAACTTGTATCCTGAACATAAAAAGAACTCTTATAACTCAACAATAAAGACGCAAATAATTTAATTTTTTAAATGGGCAAAGAATTTGAAAAGACATTTCTCAAAAAAAGATAAATACATGACCAAGAAGCACATGAAAAAATACTCAACATCATTCATCATCAGGGAAATCAAATCAAAACCACAGTGAGATATCACTTCATATCTACTAGGATGGCTATAATCAAAAAGTCAAATAAGTATTCACAAGGACGTAGAGAAATTGGAATCTTCATGCACTGTTGGTGCAAATATAAAATGGTGCAGCTGTGTTGTAAATTGAGTTGTGTACCCACCCCCAAAAGAGGTATGTTGAAGTCCTAATTCCTCATCCCTCAGATGTGACCTTATTTGGAAGCAGAGTCTTTAATGAGGTCATCAAGTTAAAATGTGATCATTATGGTGGGCCTTAATCCCATATGACTGGTGTCCTTGTAAAACTTGGACACAGAGACAGACATACACAGAGAAAAGATGATAAGAAGACACACGGAGAAAATACCATGTGAAGATAAAGATCAAAGCGAAGTATCTATAACCCAAGCAACATCAAAGATTGCCAGCAACCCACCCAAAGACACAAGGAAGGCTTCTCCCTACAGTTTTTAGAGGCATATGGTCCAATTTTGGACTTTTAAGCCTCCAGAACTGTGAAACAAGAAATTTCTGTTGTTTTAAGTCAGTTTGTGGTACTTTCCTACAGCAGACCTAGAAAACTAATATTAGCTGCTTTGGAAAACAGCTTGACAGTTCCTCAAAAAGTTAAATGTAGAGTTAAAACAGAACCCCATATTTTCACTCATAGGTAGAGGTAACTAGATAGATAGAGCCAAGAGAAGTGAAAACATATGTCCAGTGGCAACCTGGAGGGATGGGATGGGGAGGGAAGTGGAAGGGGGCTTCAGGATGGGGGGACACATGTATACCTAGGGCCAATTTATGTTGATGTATGGCAAAAGCCATGATAATATTCTAATTATCCTCCAATAAAATAAATAATTTTTTAAAAGAAAACATATATCCCCATGAAAACTTGTTCATGAATATTCATGTCAGCATTATTCACAATAACCAAAAAGTGGAAACGATCCAAAAGTCCATCAACTGATAAAGGGATAAACAAAATGTGGTATACTCACACAATGCAATATTATTAGGCCATAAAAAGGATGTACTTTGGAAACACTATGTTAAGTGAAAGAAGCCAGCCCTAAAGAACACATTCTGCTATTCCATCTATATGACATCTCCAGAATAGAGAAATAACGTGGAGATAAAAAGCAGATTAGTGGTTGCTTAGGGCTGGGGCCAGGGTGTGGGAAGGAGAGGGATTGAGGGACAGTTAAATTTAAATTGTATGGGGTCTCTCAAATGCTGGAGAGGGTATGGAGGAGAAGGAACTCTCCTACACTATGAGTGGGACTGTAAGTTGGTACAGTCACTACGGTGAACAGTATGGAGATTCCTCAAAAAGCTAAAAAGAGTTGCATATATGATTCAGCAATCCCACTATATACTTAACTCCAATTCAAAAAGTTTAATGCACCCCTGTGTTAACAGAGGCACTAATTACAATAGTCAAGACATGGAAACAACCTAAATGTCCATCAACAGATGAATGGGCAAAGAAGATGCAGTGTATGTACACACACACACACACACACACAATGGAATACTACTCAGCCATACAAAGAATGAAGTGATGCTATTTGTAGCAACAAGGATGGGCCTAGAAACTAGCATACCACATGAAACGTCAGACAGAAAGACAAATAGACAACATCACAAATGTAGACTCTAAAATGTGATACAGATGAACTTATCTATGCAACAGAAACAGACTCATGGGCACAGAGAACAGACCTGTGGTTGCCAAGTGGGAGAGGGAGCTTGGGAGGGGTGGGCTGGGAGCTTTGATCAGCAGATGCAAACTGTTATATATAGAACAGGCTTTCCTGGCGGCTCAGCTGGTGAAGAGTCCACCCACCATGCACGAGACCCTAGTTCGATTCCTGGGTCTGGAAGATCCCATGGAGAAGGGATACACTACCCACTCCAGTATTCATCGACTTCCCTGATGGCTCAGATGATAAAAAATTCACCTGCAATGCAGGAGACCTGGGTTTGATTCCCTCGGTTAGAAAGATCCCCGGAGGAGGCCACGGCAACCCACTCCAGTATTCTTACCTAGAGAATTCTATGGACTGAGGAGCCTGGTGGCTGCAGTCCATGGGGTCGCAAAGAGCAGGAGAGGATTGAGAGACTAAGCACCCACAATCACATATATAGACTAGACAAACAACAAGCTCTTACTGCATAGCATAGGGAACAATACGCAGTATCCTGTGATAGACCATAACAGAAAAGAAAATGAAAAAGGATGCATATAAATGTATAAGTGAGTCACTTTGCTGTACAGCAGAAATCAACACAACATTGTAAATCAACTATACTTCAGCAAAATTTTAAAAAAAATTAATGTATGAAGTTTCTTTTCAAGATGATAGATTGACTGTGGTGATGGCTGCACAACATTGAATACACAAAACACCACTGAATTATACATTCTAAAAGGATGAATTGTACTGCATGCGAATTACACCTCAAAAAAGTCACTATTAAAAAAAAAAAAAAGACAACTAGGAAAGGTCCTTGACTGCTGAAAGCGCTATTATACACTTGGCACTGTGCGGGGTGCTGACCAAGACAGCAAGGGCAGAGATGGGTCTTCAAAAGCTGCAGACCAGCGATTCTCAAGACTGGCTGCAAAGTGGACTCAGCTGGGAAACTTTTAAATCAACTTTACTGACATAATTTATATACAATAAAGGCATCCCTTTTAAGAATATAGTTCGGTGAATTTGACAAATATATACTCTGGGTAACCATGACCACCACAATCAAGATAAAGGACATCTATATACCGTCCAAAAAAAAGTACCCTCACACGCTTTTGGAAACAATCTTCCCACCACCCCCCAGATCCAGAAAAGTACTACTCTGCTTTTCGTCATGAGAGTTTTGCCTTGTCAAGAATTTCATAAAAATGGAACCATTTGTTCCATTTATGTCTGGCTTCTTTCACTAAGCCCAGTGTTTTTGAGATTCATCAGCGATGCTGTGAGTAACAACAGTTCATTCGTTTTTATTACCAAGTAGTATTCCATGGGAACTTTATGTCACAATTTGTCCATTCGGCTGTTGTTGACTAATTGAGTTTTTCCACTTTGGGACTATTATGAATAAAGCTGCTAAGAATTTATGTGCAAGGGACATGTTTTCATTTCTCTTGGGTAAATATCTTGGAGTGGAATTGCTGGGTTATAAGGCAAATGCATGTTTAACTTTTTAGGGAATGGTCACCAGCTTTCCAGAATGGTTGCACCATTTTACACTCCCAACTCTGGTGGCTACTTTCAAAAATCCCAATGCCTGGATCATGCCCCAAACCAATTAAATCAGATTCCCTGGGGAGGAGGACCCAGGTAGCACTATCTTTAAAGCATCCCAGTGATTCTAAAGTACAGACAAGATCTGGAACCATGACTACAGGTCTTGGTGCCCTGAGGCAAGCAAGCAAGCAAAAGACAAATTATATTCGCTGACATCTGTTTCCTCATTCTTCCTTGACAGTGGAGAGGGAAAAGAGAAGCCAAACACGTCAGCATCTAGTCTTGCCTGACACCAGCGCCCTCAGCAACCTTGGTTGGTCCCTCAAATTCTCCCCACCTTTTTTTTCTGCCCCTGCAGTGGAAGCCTAGAGTTCTAATCCCTGGACCACCAGGGAATTCACTCTCTGCTTCCCAGGTGGCACAATGGTAAAGAATTCACCTGCTAATGCAGGAGACGGGGTTTGATCCCAGGGCCAGGAAGATCCCCTGGAGAAGGAAATGGCAACCCACTCCAGTATTCTTGCCTGGGAAATCTCATGGACAGAGAAGCCTGGGAAGGGGGGCTGCCTACAGTCCATGGGGTTGCATAGAGTTAGACACGATTTAGCTGCAAAACAACAACAGAGTTAGAAGACAGCAAGAAGAATACAAAATAAATATCAGCAACATTTTGACCACTTATTTTGAGCTTGGCATTTTAGTTGGGATATCACAGAGGCTTACAAGACAGGTCCTATTATAATCCATGTTACAGATGAGGAAACTGGAGCTCAGAGAGGTTAAAACCCTTGACAGGGTCACACAGACAGTTGTTAATGTAGAAGACATTTACACTCAACAGTCTGTCTCCAAGTCCAAAACATTCACTGTACTCAGAGCAATCAATGGGTCTTAGAGCCATGAACCTCCTCCTGCTACCCTGCTATCTCAGTAGCAGGAAAACACAGCAAGTCTCCAACAACTGCGCATGGAGGCTGCAGGTGTGTTTATGAGAGAACAGGAAAGGTGCTATGTAATGTGATTGAATAATGTGACTGAAAGATGGGGGTTAATTATAGGATTTCCTTTCCTTTCAAGCTTAAAGGATGGGATTTAAACCCCTCTGGTACAGGGGAGGGGACCAAGTCATTGCTGCAGCCTCCTCCCTTCATGCCCCTGGTGCAGAGGGAAACGAAGAGCCAGGGCTGGGAAGAGGGTGTTATCGTTGTTGTTGATTAGTTGCTCAGTTGTGTCCAACTCTGTGCGACCCCATGAGCTGCCACCCACCAGATCCTGTTTGTGGGATTTCCCAGGCAAGAATACTAGAATGGGTTGCCATTTCCTTCTCCAGGGAATCTTCCCAACCAGGGATCAAACCAGGGTCTCCTGCACTGGGAGGCGGATTCTTTACCACTGAGCCACCAAGGAACCCCAAGGGTGAAGGGAAGTGGCTCAGTCATGTCCGACTCTTTGCGACCCCATGGACTGTAGCCTATCAGGCTCCTCTGTCCATGGGATTTTGCAGGCAAGAGTACTGGAGTGGGTTGCCATTTCCTTCTCCAGGGATCTTCCTGACCCAGGGATCAAACCCAGGTCTCCTGCATTGTAGGCAGACGCTTTAACCTCTGAGCCACCAGGGAAGCCCAAGGGTAGGAGAAGGTAAAGGAAGCGAGGTGAGAAGGGACTGCCTGGAGGCTGAGGTGTGGGTCCCAGCAATTTGCCTGCTCTGCAGCTACCTGGCTCTTTGAACTCTTATCAGACCCGGAATGGACAACCAGCATTTTGCTGGAAGGAGCCACCCTTGTCTGCTAGAACTGCTATTTCAAAACAAGGGGGCAAATCAGGAGTAAAAAGAGGCTTTCTCAAACACTGTATCCGGATCAGGGGAACCTGGGTGTGGGCTGCATAGGAACTCTGTGTTATCTTTGCAACTTTTCTGTAAATCTCCAACCAGCCTGGCGGGAAGGGGAGGGTGGGACGAATTGGGAGAGTATGTATGTCAATACACACACTACTATGTGTAAAACAGGTAGCTAGTGGGAACCTGCTGTATAGCACAAGGAGCTCAGCTGGGTGCTCTGTGATGACCTAGAAGAGTGGGGCGGATGGGAGAGGCTCAAGAGGGAGGGGATATACAATACATATAGCTGTTATACAGCAGAAATTGTATAACACAACATTGCATATTGTACACTAATATTTTAGAAATAAATTTTTAAAAGACAAACTATGTTAAAAATGACAAATAAAAATAAAACCAACCAAACATGTAAAATCTCCTTTAAAATATTAAATAAATACATAAATGAACAAATGTATCTGGAGACTGTGGAACCCCACAGCAGGGGAGTGAGGAGAAAAGCAAAACAGAAGAAAATCTACTGTGTATATACACACTGTGCATATGCTCAAATAAAAGTGGAAGACAAATCCTGGGCCATTCATTTTAAATCCTCAACTGAGAGAAACAATGGGGAAAGATGAGGACCCCTATGAGACTTAAGGGTGGGGACTAAAGGAAACACAATTTGCTCCCCTGGAGAAATTTATGCGGCAGGGAGGCGGGGAGCAGGGCGGTGCAGGGAGTCTGGGGGGTCTAGGCAGGACCAGGGAATTTGTTCGATCCCTGGTCTGGAAACTAAGATTCCACATGCCACAGAGCAACTAACCCCAGGCTGAAACTAAGACCCCCAACTAAGATGCTGCAAAGCCAAAAATAAATACTCTTTTTTAATGGAACTAGCTTTTTTTAAAAAGAGATTTGGAGGGGCAGCTAGAGAGTGGGGCTTCCAGGAACCACGATGAAATGCCAGTGCCTGAATCAGCCCCTTCTCTCTATTTGTCACCATTTCTCTGGCTCGCTCTCAACTCACTTCCCTTCTCACCTGCTTCCCACCCATTTTTCCCAGGGCAGCACAAGAAAGCTACTGGCATCAAGGTGCCCTTAGCCAAGACCCTCCCAGAGCCTCAACAACAGATCTATAAAATGGGGCTCCCATGAGCCCTACCCACCTTTTAGGACTGAGAGGGTGAGGGAAAATGTTTTGTGTATTACAAAGTTCAGTGTAGATACAGGTGATTAAGTGTTCATAGTAGGTCTGTTCATTATAGCTCCAAATTGGAGATAACTCAAAAGGCAATACACAATGGAATGGATAAATAAATTGTGGTTCATTCACCTACTGGAATACAACATAGCAATAAAAAAAGAATGAACCACTGCAACTCACTAGAACACAAATGAGCCTCCCAGACATAATGCTGAGTGAAATAAGCCAGACACAAAAGTAAACATACTGCATAATTCAATTTATATGAAGTTCATAAACAGGCAAAACTAATCTCTGATGTTATAAGTAAGACTAGCAATTACCTTTGGGGGATACTGATTGGAGGGGGGCATAAGGACTGCTTCTGGGGTGCTAGAAATGTTCTAGCTCTTGATCTGGTTCATAAACATGTACAGATTATCAGTTGATGATATGTGAGTTGTATCCCAACTAGAAAATGTAAATGACTAGATTTATTATTTGGAGCATTTTTTTTTCTCTCTCTCTCTCTCTTCTAATGGCTGCACCATACAGCTTGCAGGATCTTAGTTCCCAGTCAGACATCAAACCCGGGCCCATGCAGTGAAAACACCAAGTCCTAACCACTGGCCCACCAGGGAATTCTTTATTTGGAGCATCTTTGGGTCAAGTGGTAGGAGAGCACTTTGAAGGGGTTTTAAAATGGTTTTTCTGCTCCTTCTTTTCTGCTTTCATCCACCCCCTCAGCCTCTCCCTACATAGGAACTTCTTGTTTCTCAACATTCCTTTATTCCACTCCTTTATTTCTTCATGGAACCTCTACTACCAGACAGGCACTATTCTAGAAGTTGAGGGAGCAACATGTCTCTCAACAGTTCTAAGTGCAATAAACAGCTCAGTCTACATCAGGGCACTAGGGCCCCTCTACCAGCATTTCCTCTCAAGCAGCTCCAATTTGCAAAGAATGAGGCACAGAATATGCGGGCTTTTTTCTATTTTTGCCTATGGTTCCAAGAAAAGAGAAGATGCCTACTATGTAACAATGGGCACTTCTATAACCCAGCTGACACAGCTGGAAGGCAGCAGAGGTAGAGTTCAAATCCAGGTAAGTCTAATTCCTATGTCTTGCCCTTCCCACCACTCTTGAGACCTTCCAAAAGCCAGATCAGTTTTGCTCTCTTCCTGGAAATCTGTGGAAGTCAGCCTCCAAATGGTCTCAATGATTCTTGGCTCCAAGGCCCTTCCCACACTCAGTGGGGCTAAAGTGGTAGTTGCTCAGTTATATCCGACTCTTTGTAATCCCAAGGACTATAGCCCACCAGGCTCCTCTTTCCGTGGAATTCTCCAGGCAAGAATACTAGAGTGGTTAGCCATTCCCTTTTCTAGGGGATCTTCCCGACCCAGGGATCAAACCCTGGTCTTCTGCACTGCAATTGGATTCTTTACCGTCTGAGCCACCAGGGAAGTTCCTCTCAATGCGACTGACTTGCATTAACTAACAGCATATCGCAGAAACGGTGTTTGTCTTCCAAGGCTAGGATATAAAAGACTCAGGGCTTCGGCCCTGTGCTCCTGATTCACCCACTCTGAGGCAGCTACTGCCATGTTGTGAGGATACTCAAGCAGGCCTAAGGAGATGTCTGTGTGGCAAAAAACTGAGACCCCCTGCCAAAAGCCACCCCCAACTTGTTAGCCACAAGAGTAAACCATCCTGGAACAGATCCAGTCCATCAGGCCTTCAGACAACTATAGCGCCAGCTGGCATCTTGACTGCCACCCCAGGAGAGACCCCAGGCTAGAACCAAATCCCAGCGGGCCACCCCCAAATTTCTGACTCATAGAACCTGTGTGTTGGCTGCTTTAAGCTACTAAATGTGAGGGTAACTTGTTACATTGTATTGTGACTATAAATAACACCACACCTCTCAAAGTCCTGGGTTCATGCTGCAGGAACAGCCTGGGCGAAAGACTGTTAGGCATCCAGAGCCAGCCACTTACTAGAGGGGTGGCCAGACTGAGCTGAATTTGAGAGGACAGAGGAGGATCGACGTTAGCAAGAATTCCCCAGTGCGTGGGAAAGGAACTGTGAAACAAGAGACACAACAAAGCAGACATCCCAGCACCCTCTTCGCTGGAAGTTTCTCATACACTTCATCTATCTCAGTAAATGGAACCACGTGTACCCGGTGACTCCGGCCAAAAACCTGGGAGTCATCCCATTCTGTCTCTCACACCCAACATCCCCTCTACCAGCCAGGCTCTGGGCTCTGGCCCACAATGCATCCCAGGTCTGGTCCATTCTCACCGTATTTCCTGCAAGCACCAGGGACTATACCACCAGCCACTCTCACGTGGGCAACGTCAGCCACCTCTTAGCCCATCTCGTGCTCCTGCCCTTTGCCTGCTCAAGGTGAGAATGGCCTTCTCCAAGTGAAGCGCGGCTTATGTCTTTGCTGCTCAAAACCCTCCAGGCACTTTCTCCTCTCCAGCACTCTCTATACTCTACACAGCCCTCTTTGAAGTGTGACAAGCTCAGCTCACCTCTGGAACTTTGTACTGGCTCTTTCCA
The DNA here is from genome assembly GCF_014754425.2 of Oryx dammah. Lineage (NCBI taxonomy): Eukaryota > Metazoa > Chordata > Mammalia > Artiodactyla > Bovidae > Oryx > Oryx dammah. The sequence continues at coordinate 29,588,203 of NW_024070211.1, read as the reverse complement.
TCTCTCAGATCATCATGTAGCATCATTTGGGTCTCACCTCACACAACACTCCCTTGGAGGAGTTTCCCTGGGCCACTCAGCCTAATCATCCTCTAACCTCCACTCTAGCTCATTTCCTTCATAACTTGGTTGCATCTGTCTCCCATGTTCGAACGTCAGTCCCATGAGGGCAAAGGCTTTCTTGGTCTTTTTCACCTACAGCAATGTCTGGCACATGGAAGGAGCTCAAAAAACACTGATTTAATGAATCCTGTCTAGAGGCAGGGCGATGGATGAGATGACCTCCAAGGTGATCTGGTTATAAAAGCTGGAGTACAGAGCTCTGCTGTGTGTTCTGGGGCTCACATCACCCTTTCCCAGTAAAAGGAAACAGCAGGGCGGTAGCAAGAACTGTGGTTTTAGGCGAGAGGCTTGCCAGCTGGGTGGAGCTCACAGCACCAGTGGGTCCCATTTCCTACAGAGGAAAATCCTACAAAAAGGCCCATCTGTCCGTCCATCCGGCTGCTCCCCTGGCAGTCCACCTCTCCCCTCCACGTTGGCCTCTTTGGCTGGGCAGAGCAGGGCTGCTGCAGCCTGGTATATTCTGACTCCCAGCATATATGAGAAGTGCCAAGCAGGCTGCACACCACCCCCAGAAGTCATCTTTGTCATCCCTCTGCCTCCACACAGGAGGCAGCTGTACAACAAGGAGCCATCTTCTATCACACTTCTCAGGCTCTCCAGAACACTCTCTCCCCACCCCCCAGCCACCACCATTAGCCTACTCAGACCCTTCACTGTGCATTCATTCCCTTCTCCTCTCTGACTGCATCCACGACTGCAAGAGATGGACGGCAAAGAGGGAGGGGCAGCTAAGGACCAAGGAATGTCTGCCCATAGGCAAGGAGGGGACATTTAGAAGGAAGTACAAGGGCCCAGGGACAGAAGTAGGTGAGGGACTATACTGGGAGACCTTGGGAAAGTCATTCAACCTTTGGGTGCCTCAGGTTCCTTATTTGTAAAACCATAGGATCTTTCAGCCTGTTTTATCCTCTGATAGAATTAAAAGAATAGAATCGATAATGCATTGAAGTGCGTCCTAAGGCTTACAGCACTGTAAATGTCCACTATTATTGAGAGAAACAAGTGCAGGAAGGAGGGGCATGTTGGGGAGGAGCAAGAACACCAGAAAGCTCTGGGAGGAAGAGCAGAAAAACTCTGCTCTAAATGAAGAGATCAAGGAAGGAGATGGAGGCGAAGCAGAAACTCACTCCCCCACTGGAGAAGAAAAGGCTGAGGGGGTCAGAAAAGCATAAGACACAGAAGAAGCAGAAACCACCCAAACGGCAGGAACAAGCCAGGCCTTTGACACTCGTGCTGGGAGAGCTCCCCAACCTGGAGTTTCCAGATGAAGAGGACACAGCCCTCAGCAAGGCCTGAGCAAAAGCCACTCAGGAGGAAGTGGGTCCCCTCTAAGAGAGATCTGCTGAGTCTACAAGGCCTACAAGTGTCACCTCTCTACAAGGTAACCCTCGGCCCTCAGAGCTACCAACTGACAATCATCAATTACCTGCGATGTTTTGAGCACCTGTTGTGTCTCAGGAACTGCGCTGGGCATCACACATACTATCCCATCTCATCCTCGTAATAGCCTTTTCTTATTCCCACATCCTTAGAAATGAAACAGAGGCTCAGAGAAGTTTACCCAGCTAATAAGAAGCAGAGCAGAAGATGCTCTGCTGGGCTTCCACTCCTCAAAGTTCCTTTTTGAAGCATCCTTCCTCCTTCATTCCCTGAACTCCTTCCTGAAAGAGCAAGGGTGAATGGCAAAGGGAGGAGTTAGAGGGCAGGGACGATATTAACAGTAAGGGAGGAAGGCACGCAGACGGTCTGCCTATGAAAGTTAAGGCAGGGCATTTCCAGCTCCAGAAAGCTGAGCGCATCTGACAGAACAATTTCCTTCCCAAGTAATCCATCATAATCCATCCTGGTGTCACCCCCACCCACATGACTCCAAAAGGCTGCCACGGGTGATCCATCACCCTTCTGCCAGGGCCTGAGAGGACACAGCCAAGCCAGGGATCAGCCAGCTCGGCCAATCAAAGGACCCAGCAAACCCTCTGGTCTTCCTGCCTCTGGTTTTCCTCTCCCCCAGGACCAGCCAGGAAACATTGATGAGGAAACCGAGGACGAAAAGTGGGACCCCACCAATAAAGAGTAGGATGGTCGCTCTGGAGGTTCCAGGCCCAGAGGTCTGCGACCCTGAGCTCTGAACTTTTTCCACCTCACCCCTCCTCCCCCTACCTATCCCCTGCTCCCGCCCTCGGGGTCTTGTGGCTGTGACCCCCATCCCGCCAAATCCGGCGGACTAGAGCTCCACGCGCGGCCCACAGGGAGATTGTAAAGCATCCCTCTGCCCCTCCATACCCCCACCCCCTGGAGAACTAAGGGGAAATACCTTCAAAGGCCCTGACCCCGGAGCTCGGTCTCCGCCAGCCACCCCCAACAGCCGCCGAGCCTGCGCGTCGCGCCCCCATCCCCCGCTAGCAGCCCCCCGCCCCCAGTCCTCGCCTTCACCTTGACCTGAGTCCGCTCAGGGGCCCAGGAGCTTTGCATAAACAAAGAGAGAAGGAGGGGACGATCGGGGCACCGCCCCCGGCCCGCCGGCGCCCCCGCTCCAGTCCCGGGACCCCAAGCCCGTCCGACCCTCCAGTCTCCCCGCAGGACCCGGCGGCCCGCAGCCTCCTTACCTTGGCCTGGCATTTCCGATGACAGGAGAAGCTGCAGACTGCAAGAAGGCGAGACACAGAAAGAAAGTTTAGCCGCGAGGTATGAAATGGAAACTCCGGCGAAATCTCCTCCCACCCCCGCCCGTAACCCGCGCTCGGGAGGGAAGGAGGGACGGAGGGAAGGAGGAACGGAGAGAGGAGGGGGCAGGGGGCTGCCGCGGCTCCCCGGGGCCTGCGGGGCGGGAACGCCCGGGACTGCGGACCCGCGGCCCAGGAGGCGGCGAGGCCCCCGTCGCCTAGAACCCCTCGGGCGGGCGCGGGAAGTTGGGAGGAGCAGCGGGAGACGCGGGGACCCCCTCCGTGGCTGGGCCCTGGCCGACCCAGTCTGGACCCAGGCCCCTTGCCCGCCGAGCCAGGAATAAGAGGACTGTCTCCCCTTACACACGAGGCAGCAGGCGGCACCCCAGAACCACATCACTCTCATTCCGGCAAAGAGAGACACACAGACCCAATTCGCGGTCCAGGAGAGGGCCTGTGCACGCACACATACACACTGACACCCACAGACACCAATAACCACTTACACAGGGACACTCAGCATACGTGCACACGGAGCACACACAGCCAGCTCACACACCCACAAGCCACACGCAATTTCATGGGAGACTCTCAGAGTACAGGCTGCCAGACTGTGGACACAAACTCTCAAAGTTTATGAGAAAACACACGTGAGTCGAAACACACACAGACACACACACGCTCACACATACATGCGCACGCGCACAAGCACACACACACACACACACACACACACACACACACACACACAGAGCTTGCTCTGCCCTCCCACTACCAGAAGTTGGAATCAAATTTCCTGTGGGGTTCCCTCAGCCTGGAATGTCCCAGCCCTGCCCGCCCTACCCCCAGGGCCCTCCACCCAGGATTTGGTAGTCCCCTCCCACCAGGTCCCAGAGACGGGGTGAGGGGTCTCCTGAGCTGAGCTGCTGCACACGCTTAGGTCTGCAAAGGCAGCTGGGCCATGGAGCCAGGGGCCACCCTGAACACAGATCCTCGCAGCCCTGGCCTCAGTCAGCTGCCTTTCCTCCTGGATCTATAGTTTTGTTGTTGTTTAGTCGCTAAGTCGCATCCAACTCTTTGCAACTTCACGGACTGCAGCCCGCCAGGCTCCTCTATCCATGGGATTTCCTAGGCAAGAATACTGGAATGGGTTGCCACTTCCTTCTCCAGGGGATCTTCCCAATCCAGGGATCAAACCCAGGACTCCTGCATTGGCAGGCGGATTCTTCACCACTGAGCCACCAAAGAAGCCTGAATCTACAGTAACCCGCCCCTTTCCAACCTCAAGCCAAACAGACCCCCAGCGAAGTGCAGAGGGGAGACCGAGGCACACATGAAGGCCCAGAGCTGTCAATAAAGCCTCCACAGCTCCCCACATGAAAGCTTCTGGTTTGTCTGCGGTAGTAGGGGTTGGGGGCAGAAGCTGGAGGACACTGGGCGGAGTCTGCAATGTGACCTTGGCCAGACCTTGTTCTCCCAGAACCCAGTTCTGGCCACAGCTCAGGCCTATGACTCAGCCAGTGCTGAGCAAAGCTTTCCTGACCCCACCAGTCACACAATCCAGCTCAGGGACTTCTCCATCCCCGGCCACCCAAGTCAAGTCCTGCCCATCCTTCTAGCCTTTCCATTTCTCTCTCAGTGTCCCACCGTCACCACCCCAGGTGGCAACCCCCTCCGGAGGGTGTTTCCACTCTGACACCAGAAGCCTTCCCATTCCCATCCCCAAGCCTCCTTTCCTGGCCTTGGAATGTGGAATTGAGAAAGCCTCAGGCCATGTGGCCTAAGCTTTGAAGGCCCTTCCAGCCAAGCAGGCGCCCACTGGGCCCGTGCCTCCTGACACAAGGAGCTCTCCTCTTCCTCTGCTAGTCAAATGCCAGGTCTTCAAGAATAATAATTCAGTGGACATGAATTTGAGCAAACTCCGGGAGATAGTGAAGGACAGGGAAGCCTGGTGTGCTGCAGTCCGTGGGACCTCCTCTCTCTCTTCCTCTCTGTCTCTCTCTCTCTTAAACACGTACACACACACATATGTATGTGACACAGTGGTGCCTAGTAGAGTGGAGGCTTAATAAATGTTTGCTGCACTGACCTGACTGAAGATCTCCCCTGGAATTTATGTGCACCCCCATTTAATCGGGCTTCCCTGGTGGCTCGCATGGTAAAGCGTCTACCTGCAATGCAGAAGACCTGGGTTCGATTCCTGGGTTGGGAAGGTCTCCTGGAGAAGAAAATGGCAATCCACTCCAGTATTCACGACTGGGAAATTCCACACAGAGGAGCCTGGTGGTTTATAGTTCATGGGGTCCTGGGTCTACAGTCCAAGAGTCAGATATGACTGAGCAACTAACACACACACCCATTTAATCATCCCCACCCAAAACTTAGTCTTTTCCTGAGCCATAACCCTCCCTACAGTGTCTCATAGTCCATCAAAAAGGCATTCCATAGGGCTTCCCTCCCCAGGCTTCCCAGGTGGCTCAGTAGTAAAGAATCTGCCTGCCTATGCAGGAGACACAAGAGATGAGGGTTCAATCCCTGGGTTGGGAAGATTCCCCTGGAAAAGGAAATGACAACCCACTCCAGTATTCTTGCCTGGAGAATCCCATGGACAGAGGAACCTGAAGGACTGCAGCCCCTGTTGTCACAAAGGGTCAGACATGACTGAGCAACTGAGCATGAACTCAAGGGCTACCCTGATGGGCTCAGTGGTAAAGAATTCGCCTGCCAAGGCAGGAGACACAGGTTCAACCCATGATCCAGGAAGATCACACACACCTCAGGCATCTAAGCCCGTGAGCCACAACTACTGAGCCTGTGCTCTAGACCCACAGCTACTGAAGCCCACGCATCCTAGAGCCTGCGCTCCGCAGCAAGAGAGGCCACCACAGTGAGAAGCCTGCGCGCCGCAACGAAGAATAGCCCCCACTCGCCACAATTAGAGGGAAGCCTGTGCAGCAGTGAAGACCCAGAACAGCCAAAAATAACAGATTTCATTTTTTTAAGGCATCCCTAAGGGTCCACTCCAGGCCTCCCAAGCCCAGTCTAGACACTGGGAGCACAGTGAGAGCCAGGACTCCATCTTCTTCCAGCATCAGACTTCATACTCCTGACATTCACAGCATGCGTCAAGCTGTTTCGTACCTCAGGGCCTTTGCACTTGCTGTTCTCACTGCCTGGAAGGCTCTCCCTCACCCCAGCTCTCCACTGTTCACCAATCCACATCCATCTTCTACTTCTAGAATCCACTGAAAGCTATCTCTTCCAAAGAGTCTTTTCATGGCCACTCAAATTACAGTAGGCTCCCCGTTATTCTTTCTTAGCAGCACCCTGATAAAAATCCTCTTAGCACAGCTCACAATCTGAAGTCATCTTGGGAAATTCCTGCCTACCTATATATAGTACATCTCCCCACACTAGACTGATGAGGGCAGGGAACGTGTCTGTGTTGTTCACACTGTATCCCCAGCAGCTAGATCAGTGTGTGCTACAAGCACACGGTGCCAAACAACATCTTTCAGAAAAAGTCCCACCCTCTGGGCAGACCAGCCCCCGGGACACTGACTACCTTGTCTTTGTGGAAATGGCACAAAGATGTCCTTTCTCCAGGTGGGCCCAGCCCTGTACCTGGATGCATGGCTTGGTGAACAAGGCACAGACTAATTCCAGGACTCTCTTGGGCAGGCGCCCTTGGCACTGAGCAGCCTGCATGACTATACAGGGCAGCCCTGCCTGTCACACAGTGGGCAGACCCTCAGTGAATGCCCTTGAATGGAGGGCAGATGGGGAAATCGTTGGGCAATTGCAGTACAATGTGCTGAGTGCTCCCTACGTGCTGGAATGCAAAGAGCTTGTCCTTGAAAGCTCTACAGTGGGGAGAAAAGAAATACCTCCCCAGCCCCCAGCTCAAAAGACAAAAGCTTGGCAAATGGAATTCAAGTGGCAGGTTCCAGGCAGCCCCAGTGTGGCCAAACCCCCACAGATGAATTTTTATGCCTTAAGAAGCACCTGCTCCCAAACCCAAGGAAATCTTCTTGCCCCGAGCTCCCTCCAGGGAAGGCTCCTTTACAATCTTGGTCACCGGTCACCGGTCTCCGGTATTCTCCCATAGGGCGGTATTCCTACTCTCCAACTTGCATCCCTCCTGCTGTAATTTGAAATATGCTGATCAGCTGGCTTCTCACTTCTCGGATCAATGACACGTTCAAATGGGTCACAGAAAGGGAAACCACAGCAGGCAGCCTCCAAGGTGGCCCCAGTGTGAATCACCTCCCAGTAAGCACACCCTTCTGCAGTCCCCTCACATGATGAACTGGTTTATAGACCAATCGTATATTATAGAAAAGATAGTGTATAACCTCTGAGGCTAAGTTATCAGCCTTTGTCTCCTGGATTGCTCACTCTCAGGGAAGCCAGTTACTGTGTCAGGAGGACACTCAGGCAGCCCAGTCGGGGCGCTGTGTGGGGAACAACTGAGGCCTCCTGCTGCCAGCCAGCACCAAGTTGACTAGCACACAACTGAACCACCTTGGAAGTGGACCTTTACTCCATCAGGCCCTCTGATGACTACAGCCCCAGCTATCTTGACAGTATCTTTATGAGACACCCCAAGTCCAAACCACCCAGGTATGTGGGTGAGGCCCTACTCATGAATCCCTGACCCACAGAATCTATGTGAGAGAATAATTTTGTATTTGATGTAAACTGCTAAGATTTAGGGTAATTTGTTACGGAGCTACAGCTAACTAATACAGATACCAGAGCACAGGATCCTTCAGAAAGCAAGCAGAGGCCAAAGGCTGATGCTGAGAACTAATACTAGAGGCCATCCTTTGGGTCCTTCCTTGCTCCCTGAGTATCTGTATATTCCTCTCTGTAATTCCTTCTTCCCTTTCATTACCTTAACAAGCAGTTAGTCATCCAAAGAGGCTGCTGAGTCTCAACCCTCCTCTTCTACCACTGTACCAGTTCAGACCAATTATCCTTCCCTGGGCCACATCTCCCAGCCTTGTCTCCCTTCAATTCACAGAGTCACAGGCCATCCCAAGGAACAAACTGATCATATCACATCCCTGCTTAGAATCCTCTGTCCAGCTCAACACACTTATTAAGCCTACATCTTGCCTCCACCTCCAGCCACTGCCCATAAAGGGATCTGTCCCTGCCGCATCAAACTCCACAGACTCTGAGTCTACAAGGCTTATGTCTGGAATGGTGAACTCCTATACATCCTTCAAGGCCCAGTTCAAAATGCTCACCCTGGATGACAAAGCATTCAAAGATGGTCCCTCTCTCCTCTGTGCTCCAAGAATCCTCAACCCACAACAAAGCTCTTAGCACCTTGGAGGACTAAGCATTCCTTTATTATTTGTTCTCCCCCATATTCAACTGTTTTAAGACAGAAAGGGAGGTCCTGTTCAACTCTGTAGCTTTGGGTCCTGCCCCTTCCCCTAGTACTGGGTCTGGCATAGATGAGGCTCAATAAATGTGAAGTAAATTTCACACTGGAAGGATTCTCTGCAGCCTATACCCTTGGGACCAGAGTTGACATTCTGAAGCAACAGAAAACATGCAAGTGAGTAGGGAGCTTCACTCTTCAGCTCCACCCCCTGCTGGGAGAAGGCAGGTGGGGCCACAGTCAGTCTTCCTAAGTGCTTCAGGGCAAACACCACCTACGATCAAGCCTGGCAAAGGGTGGGAGCACTGAAGGAGTTGATTAATCCCCACCTACTCCCCCATGGGTCCTGCTTTCTATCTACCCACTTTCCTACCTGGTTGCACGTAGACTGACTCTCAGCTCAGATGCAGGTCATGCACCAGCTCTGTGATCTGGGACAAGTTACTTAACCACTCTGAGCCTTCATCTCCTCATTTCTAAAATGGGGGTAATAAAAGCATCGACCTCACAGAGTTGTTGTGAGAACTAAATAAGTTAATATACCTGGCCAGCCCAGAGGATGTTCTGTATAAGGGTTAGTTGTACCAGCAGCATCTCCATCACCTTTGTGATATTATATGGAAAAACCCTGAGTCAGGAGAACTGGGTTCTAGCCCTGACTGCTGTTATAGCTATGTGACCCAAAGCAAGTCACTCCCATCTCTGAGTCTCCGACTCCTGCTCAGAAAATAAGACAGCCAACTAGCAGCCTCCAGGGAAGATTGGGCCTGGGCCCTTGTCTTCATTAACTGGCTCAATGTTTAAAATACAAAGGCTTCTTCTCTCAGCTGGAGTGCCATGCAACAGAGCAGCTCTCTCTGGATCCTTGGGGCCCCCACCATGGCCTTCTGTCCACACTCACTTGCCTGCTTTACCGCCAAAGTCCCCTGCATCTCTGACCCCTGTTCCAGGGGAATGAGGGCAGGAGAACTCCAACCTCCCCCTCCTAGCATCCCTCAGATACCCGAGACCTCTCTGGACACACATCTCAGGATCAACGCCACCTAAGCACACCCACAGAAGGCCAGGGACCCTGCAAGTTGAGGACCTCTGGGGAGGGACCCTGTCAAACCAAAGCTCCATGGAGCCCAGAAGCCCCATCTTGGCCAGAGGGTGTCAACACTGCCCCTTCACAACAGAGCCTGAGATGGAGCCAAAAGCCTCGGAGTGGGGAGGGGTCTGTAGGTCACCTGTGGGGTGGAGCACCCCAACCCCAGCCCTTGGCTGACTCCTGCCTCGCTGGGCGGCCTGGACTCTGTCCTGGGGTGGCTTCCTGCCTCTTGGGAACACAGGAAGCCAACATTGTTGGGATCTAAATGGCCTTTTCCTCCTGGCCTCGGGTCGGAAAATGAGCACAGAGCCTCGGTGTGCACCTGACCTCCGCGATAAAACGCCTGCGTGCCCAGCAGGCCTCTGCTCCTTCCCCAGCTGGCAGAAACCTGCCCGGCTGCCCACCGGACCTCACAGCTCTTCCCTGCCTCGCTTATTTCTGTGGCCTGGCCTGGAGGTGTGTGATGGTTTATATTAGTTGTCAACTTTCGATAGATTGTGAGTGAAGCATATTACCAGCCATAATGTGGGTGGGCCTCATCCGATCAGTTGAAGGCTTGAAAGGCAGAGATTGATCTCCCCAAGAAAGAAGGAATTCTGCCAGCTTTTAGACTTGAACGGTAACTCTCCCATGGGTCTCCAACCCAACTGTCTGCCCTGCAGATTTTGGACTTGCCAAGTCTCCACAATCATGTGAGCCAATTCTTGACAATAAATATCTGTCTATCTACCTACCTATCCATACTATTAGTTCTGCTTCTCTGGAGAGCCCCAATGCAAGATGACTTGGAGTGGTAGGGGGAGTGGGTATGGTGTGGCTCTGAAGTTGAAGCAAAAAGAAACCTTCTAGGTCATCCCATCCAGTGGTTTTTGTTTTTGTAGCCAAACTCTTGATGCAGCTGGACTCTTACATGGAATCTCAACGATGTTGTTTAACCACTAAGTCATGTCTGTCTCTTTTGAGACCCGAAGGACTGTAGAGCACCAGGTTCCTCTGTCCATGGAAATTTCCCAGGTAAGAATACTGGAGTGTGTTGCCATTTCCTCCTCCAGGGGATCTTCCTCACCCAGGGCTTGAACCCATGTCTCCTGCATTGGCAGGTGGAATCTCTACCACGGAGCCACCAGAGAAGCCCCCTCGATGATATTGTTGTTCAATCACTAAGTCTATCCGACTCTGCAACTGCATGAACTGCAGCATGCCAGGCCTCCCTGTCCTTCACTATCTCCCAGAGTTTGCTCAAATTCATGTCCATTGAGTTGGTGATGCCATCCAACCATCTTATCCTCTGTCACCCCCTTCTCCTCCTGCCTTCAGTTTTTCCCAGCATCAGGGTCTTTTCCAATGAGTTGGCTCTCCACATCAGGTGACCAAAGTATTGGAGCTTCAGCTTCATCATCCGACCTTCCAATGAATATTCAGGGTTGATTTCCTTTAGGATTGACTGGTTTAATCTCCTTGCAGTCCAAGGGACTCTCAAAAGTCTTCTCTAGCACCACAGTTTGAAAGCTTCAGTTCTTCACCATTCAGCCTTCTTCATGGTCCAACTCTCACGTTCACTCATGACTACTGGAAAAACCATAGCTTTGACTAGACAGACCTTTGTCAGCAGAGTGATGTCTGTGCTTTTGAATATGCTGTCTAGGTTTGTCATAGCTTTTCTTTCAAGGAACGAGCGTCTTTTAATTTAGTGGCTGCAGTCAATGATATTGGTTGGCATTTATTGAATGCTTGTTATGTGCCAGGATTTGGCTTCTGAGCACTTTACATATATTGTCTCAGGTAATTCCCACAGTAACTCAAGGAGGAAGGTTCGCTGCGTGTCTTATTTTAAAGGTTAGGTAACAGAGGCACAGAAAGATGAAGCAAGCTGTTCTCACTACTAAAAGTTGGGATTTGAATCTAGGATGTCTGAATCAAATGCAGGACCACCACACCATTCTGCTTGCTGATATATTTAACTCTTGAAACCAGAGGGCTCCAAGTAAAGTGGGCAGAGGTTCCAGGGTCCCAGGTCCTTAAGCCTACCCTTGATTTCCCCCTTTTTCCTACCTTCTCGGGCCCCTGAAGAACGTTATAGCTCCTCTGGAACACAGTTTAGAACCTCAGATCTAGTGCAACCCCTCGTTTGGAGAATCAGGAAAACTAGGCCCAGAGAGGTAAAGCGTCTCACTCAAGGTCACACAGCCAGGCAAGAGGAAGCCAGGACTAGAACCCAGTGTCTTCCCACTTGACCAGGCTGCTTCCAGGGACTCCAAGAAGGGAGTGACTGGGACACAGGCTGGAAGCTGGGATTCCCAGTAAAGAGGAGAAATCCTGAAACAAGGTTTCCCCAAACCCAGCTAGTGAGGGCATCTCGGTGGACTTGTCCCATTAAGGGCTGAAGCATCTTCCCCAGGTACATCTCACTCTCGGGGACACTGCAGGTGACAGCCCCCACCTTGCAAGCTGACCAGATGAAGAAGGGGAGGGCTCTTAAGTCTGGGCCCCACTCAAGGCTGGATGGCAGTCTTGGGCTCTGGAGCTGCCATCCTGGTCTCTTCCCTTGGATGTCAGCCTGGTGGGAGGCTGGGGCCCTTGGTCCAGGCCCTAGACTCTCTAGAGCACTGCCTCCCAGGGACCTGTGGGAAACCCTCTGTTTGGACTGAGGAACTCCTACACATTCTTCAAGATCCAGAAAACATATGGATTCCCTACTGAAGACTGACAGGAAAATCTGCTGAGTCAGAGGCAATCTTTCACACACACTGGCTCTGGAATTGTCCAACAGCATGTCTGTCTTCCCAGGTTAGGAGCTGGGTTTTGGCTCCAGCATGGCATACAGCCCAGAGGGGCCCGGTTCATGACTGTCAGATGGGTGCACGCCTGCACACAGGTGGTGGAGGGGCGGCCTACATTGGGAGGGTTTTCCAGACTCTGCAGACGCCAACAAGGGAATTCTCCAGGGCCTCCCTCGGTCTGGGCCTCAGTGGATATTCTTGGTCCAACCCTTTTTCTAAAGATGAGGAAACTGATACCCGACAGGGAAAGAGATTTATCTGAGCTCACCTGGCCTGTGCATGGCCAGTCCCAGAAGTCAAGGCTAGGCCACTGACAAAGGCCCCAGAGGCCTCTTCTCCCACTGTCTCATCTACCTCCATCTCCCTACAGGGAGCCTCAGTCCTGACACCAGGGGTCACTTTACAGCCACACAAAGAATCTCAGTGCTCCTCACAATCACCCCCTCAGAGAGAGGACTGGGTTTATTATTAACCCTTTGATACCTGGGAGGAAACAGGCTCAGTGCACCAGAAGACCAGCCACGGTCTCATGGCCATCATGGCCACCTCTTTGCCTGTATATCTGTCACGGTGGCACTCACATGTCCACCCACCTCCATTCTGTCTGCCTCATTCAACTTTGAGCCTCTCAGAACCAGAACTAGACCCCGGGTTCCCTGACTCTCTTCCCGACCTCGTCTCCCACCCCACCTCCTTCAGTCATAGTCTGTTAAACAGTGAAAGGCAGGCGTGTGTGGGGAGCAATGGGGCAGGGCAGCCAGTGGGAGACAGGACCCAGAGCCCCCATCTTTCTAGGTCTGGGCTGGTGTTCTCACTGCCCCTGCCTGCAGCAAAAGTTCCTTCAACATTGCAAGCCCCATGGAGACTGTGCATGCAGGGCCTCGACACTCAACCCTGAACCCCCAGCCAATAATCCAGAGAGTCCCCGTGTTGCAGCCCGAGACTTGAAGACAGGAAGAAGAGCTAGTTCAGTTCAGTTCAGTTCAGTCGCTCAGTCATGTCCAACTCTTTGCGACCCCATGGACTGAAGCACACCAGGCCTCCCTGTCCATCACCAGCTCCCGGAGTTTACTCAAACTCATGTCCATTGAGTCAGTGATACCATCCGACCATCTCATCCTCTGTCATACCCTTCTCCTCCTGCCTTCAATCCCCCCCAGCATCAGGATCTTTTCAAATGAGTCAGCTCGTCGCATCAGGTGGCCAAAGTATTGGAGTTTCAGCTTCAACATCAGTCCTTCCAATGAACATTCAGGACTGATTTCCTTTCGGATAGACTGGTTGGATCTAGGGATGCAACCCTAAATCCAACTGGTTGGATCTGGTTGCAGTCCAAGGGATTCTCAAGAGTCTTCTCCAACACCACAATTTAAAAGCATCAATTCTTCATCTCTCAGCTTTCTTTATCGTACAACTCTCACATCCATACATGACCACTGGAAAAACCATAGCCTTGACTAGATGGACCTTTGTTGGCAAAGTAATGTCTCTGCTTTTTAATATGCTGTCTAGGTTGGTCATAACTTTTCTTCTGAGGAGTAAGCGTCTTTTTATTTCATGGCTGGAGTCACCATCTACAGTAATTTGGGAGCCCCCAAAAATAAAGTCTGCCACTGTTTCCACTGTTTTTCCATCTATTTGCCATGAGCCAGAGAGCACAACAAATCCTTTGGTTTGGCCTTGGAGAACTGACCCCTCGGCCAGTGAATGACCTGTGCAACCGTTTCTGGTGACCCTGGATGGATGGGTGGGTGGATGGATAAATGGGTGGGTGGATAAATGGGTGGGTGGGTGGATGGATAAATGGGTGGGCGGAAGGATAAATGGGTGGCATCTGCATCTCCTGCCATTAAGCCCAGTGGCCCCAAACCTGGTGACCTCACCTGTCTCACCGGGGGTGCACACGTGGCCTGAAGAGTGAGGAGTCTTCTGTCTTCTCTTGCAGGGCTGGAGGCCCCTGGGCCTTCCGTGGCCCTGTTCTGACACCTGCTGGTGCCTCTGGAGAGTGGCCCCAGCTTCTTCCTTCTCGCCACTCATTCACTCAGAGCTGCCAAACCAGCCTGGCAGCCCTCTTGGCCACCCTCCCTCCAGTCTGGTTCACACTGGCAGGGCCAGGCTCCAAACCAGATGAGACCCAGGACATCTTTGCACACCATGGGAGCCTTCCATTCACATGGGGTCAAAGCCCCTCCTCCACCCAGGCCCTCTAGCCAGGGCATCCTGGGAACCTAAGACCACAGACTATCACAGAACGTGCAGCCAGAGTGCCCAAGGTCACCCGGTGAGTGTGTCAGGACTTCCTTCTACTCCCAGCCCTGTGCCACCTCGTATCAGAGCAGTGTTGTGTGTCACTGGGGTGAAGGGAAGAAGCACTGGGAAAGGAAGGAAAGAACTGGGGGTGGGCCAGCGGTTAACAGGGGCAGGTTCAAGAGACAGGATGAGGTGGGGGCTATGATGCAAGCAACATGCAAGACCCCACCTTAGGCAATACCTCCTTGACTTCTCCCAGTTCAGTTCATGGCTCAGTCATGTCCAACTCTGTGGCCCCGTGGACTGCAGCACCCCAGGCCTCCCTGCCCATCATCAACTCCCGGAGTTCACTCAAACTCATGTCCATCGAGTCAGTGATGCCATCCAACCATCGCATCCTCTGTTGTCCCCTTCTCCTCCCATCTGCAATCTTTCCCAGCATCGAAGATGGGAGAAGGGGACGACAGGATGCAATGTTTGGATGGCATCACCGACTCAAAGGACGTGAGTTTGAGTAAGCTTTGGGAGCTGGTGATGGACTTCTCCCAGTTCTGACTCTTAAGCACCATCCATCCTCAGAAGGTAAAGAATCCACCTGCAATGCGGGAGACCTGGGTTCGATCCCTGGGTTGGGAAGATCCCCTGGAGGAGGGCATGGCAACCCACTCCAGTATTCTTGCCTGGAGAATTCCATGGACAGAAGAGACTGGTGGGCTATAGTCCTTGGGGTTGCAAAGAGTCGGGCACCACCAAGCGACTAAACAATCCCAGCCAGACTACTTGTAAGGAGGGTGCCATCATGCGGCTAATTTTGTTATTACACATGTTCCTGCTGGCCCCCTAAAGACAGTCTGAGTGTCCCAATCCTGCAGTTAAGGATCCTAAAACTCTGCCCTTGGCCTGTATCAGGCTTGCCTGGAATGCCCCCCAAATGCATGCACACACTCACTCACACACTTCCATCCACCCACTCTGACTTCAACACCAGCAGAAACTCCTCATCTAGGAAGCCTTCCTTGCCCAGAGAGCACACACGCTGGAAACACCACTCCAGCCCAGCCAGCTGCGTGTCTGGGCAAGAGACTTGACTACTTGGAGCCTCGGTTTCTTCGGCTGTAGAACAGAGATGACACCACCACCTCCCAGATGCCATGAGCCCTGCATGAGATCACGTGTCTGTGTGCTTCACTATTGTTTTCATCACTGTTCCCTAGGGTCTGACACCCATCTTCCCAGCCCCACCGGGACACGGGCATGGAGGGAAGGGAGGGGGAGAGCCAGGTAGAAAGAACCACGTGAGGAAAGGCTCCAGGAAAGAAAGAGCCTGGCGCTTTGGCATGTTTGACATACTTGGTGTACTTGGGAAGTACGAGAGGTGCAGCTGGTTTCACTGTGCACTTGGGGGCAGGGGAGACGTGAGTCAGAGAGCTGGCAAGGGGAGAGTCCACCAGACTGCACGGCTGCAGGAAGGTGTCTGTGCTTTGCCTTGAGGGTGTGGGGGCTCCCGAGGCAAAACCCAGGGAACTGACGCCGAGTCCCAGGGAAGCTGGCATGGAGGTGGGCTGAGAGGGTGGGTCGGGATGCGAGAGGCAGAGGCCCAGGTGAGAGAAGTCACCTAAGATGAGAAGCTCAGGGACTCAAGCTGTATGGGAGCAGGGAGAGGCGATGGCGATTGATGGGAGACGACAGAGGGAGGCAGCCGGTGGCAAGTACGTGGGTGATGGTGTCAGTCGCCGAGACTGGGCACAGGGGCCTCCTGCTGATTTCACCGCGTGATCTGAGACAAGACACGAACTCCTCTGGCGGCAGTGACAGCCAAGCCCGGGCCGTTCCAGGAACACGTGAAAACAACGACTGCAAAAGCCTGCCAGCCAGCAGGCCCTCTGCCGAAGCCAACCAGGGGCCTCTTAGACTCTCCCCTCAGTTGCCACAAGGGAAGGACTGTGGCTTGGCATCTTTTCAGTACTCCCAGTGCCAGGCACACGCCCCCAGACACCTTCCACACGCCCTGCACACACCAGCCACACACCAACCACATGACATCCACAGGCCAACCACACCCCTTCACACGCCCTCCACACACCACCCACACACCAACCACACACCATCCACCTGCCCACCACATACTACCCAAACGCCTTCCCCATGCCATTCACATGCCATCTGTAGGCCACCCACATACCTTCTTCATGTCATCTACACACAAACTACATGCTATTTCTATGCCATCCATTGTGATGTGCCATTCACACACACCTACATGCTCGCCATCCGTGTGCTCAGCCTCTCCGCCCAAATGAGAACCAGGCACCCACTTGGAACCCCAAGGACATCCCAGCCCCGCCAGGACCCCAAGCCTCTCGTTTCCGTGAAGACACGCTCCCCCTCCCCCATGGCCCCGCCAGCCCCTCACCTTTGCAGGTGCAGCCCTCCCGGCTGATGACCTGTCGGCAGATCCCACAGGGCTTCACCTTCTTGAAGGTCTTCACCTTGAAGTGGTGAGTCTTGGGGGCCTCCAGGTCCTCTGGCTGTGGGAGGAGAGGCACAGAGGTCAGGCTGGGCTCCTGGGGAAAGAGCCGGAGACCAAGGGAGAAGCAGGCCAGCACTGGGGGAAGGAGAAGTGAGAGCCCCTTCAGCGGTGAAGGGCCTGAGCCCATTTCTGGAAGGAGGCGCCCATGGAAAGAGAAGCTATGGGTGTGACCCAAACTCCCAGACGGTGGTGGGGCTCAGACAACCAAAAACCCCAGCATCCAGGCACCACAGGCTCCTCCATGGTTTCTTAATCACTTTTTCTGTATTAGCAAAGTGCACTGATTTTAAATGTACTGCTCAATACAATTTGACACATGTATGCCCCCTGGATTCATACCCCTGGAGGCTCCCTGGTGACCATCTCAGTCACTATCACCCCAAGGTAAACACTGTTGACTTCTGTTGCCAAAGATCCATTCTGCCAGGTTTTTAAACTTCATATGAATGGAATGACACAGTATATACTCCTCTGCCTGCTTTCTTGACTCCGCAAGAATCTGCAAGATTCATCCCTGCGGTCAGGTAGAACAGCAGCTCCCTCCTTTCCGCTGCTGCGTAGTACTCCCTGTGTGCATGCAGCTAACTTGTTCATCCATCCCACTGCTGATGGCCCTCAAGGTCTCACCCCTGTGAGTGCACTGCCCCTCAGTTCTCTCTCGAAACCTCATTATTACTCCCTGCCTCAGCCCAGAAGTCTTCTTCCATCTTTATTTCTATTTCCTCTCCTTTACATTATGAAAATATCAGTAGGTTAAATATCCTTATTAAAAAATTTTTTAGCTGCATGCAGCATGTAGGATCTTAGTTCCCTGACCAGGGACTGAACCTCCACCCCTGCACTGGAAGTGTGGAGTCTTAACCCCTGGACCACCAGAGAAGTCCCTAAATATCCTTTTTAAAATGACACCACCACACACATGGGATGAGAGACAGGCTGGCAGTCCAAGCCTTAAGCCTTCTCTGTGTCTGGCTTTCTGTGAGCTCTGGGCCAGCTGCCACCCTACCACTAACAGGGGCCTCAGTTGCCCCCTCCAGACAGAGTGAGGTTGGGCTCCACACCCCCTTGTGACCACAGATGTAAACACACTCTAAGTCACAAAGTCATCCATGCTGCTTAAGACCCCCCTCCTTCCTCCCACCCGCAACCCCCAGCCCAGGCACAGGCTGTTCCGAGGACACCCCAGGAAATCACGCCCTGAGTGCAGACACCGTTCCTCTCCCAGGCACCTCCCCCTGGTGTCTGACTGGATTCATTCCCCAGCTCAGGCAGCAGGGGCCAGCAGAGCACAGACGCTGATGCTGCCTCACCGGCTCCCCAGCCACAGAGCTTTCCAAAGCCCCCGGCACACACATGGACACACACAGATGCGACTGCACACCCCACAGTTCCAGGGAGAAGGTTCTTTTTCTCCAAGTCCCCCTCCTAGCACCCCAGTCTGAGCCTCCCAGCTCCAGGTGCTCAGGGGATGGCTGGCAGTGTCCCAGAAAGTTTTGATAGCAAATAGACATACATAAATGTATGCAATGCCTGTAGGTTGGAATACAAACCCAGCATGTCCAGGGCTCGCATGTCTCAAACCCAGCAGCTGAGAGCCCTATAGTGCTGAGTCCTGGGTAAAGGAGATGGAGCCACAAGAGACACAGAAAAACAGATGAAAGGAGAGACAGAAAGCCAGCAGAGAAAGAGGCAGAAAGACAGAGAGAGGCAGAGGGAGAGAGAGAGAGGGAAACAAAAAAGGAAAATACAAAGAGAGACAAAGAGAAAAGCAACAGTCAGACAGAGAAGAAAAAAAAGAGGATCAAGATAAAGGCAGAAACAAGCAAGCAGATACAGAGAATGAGAGAGATTAGGTGGAAATGCAGAGAGACCATAAAGGGAATCAGAGACTCACAGGGGAACAGATAGACAAAAAGGACGCAGGAGCCAGCCTGAAGGGGCTCCTCAGATCTGGGAAGATGTGAGCATCAAAATACATCGTGACAGTAATGATTCATCAAAACACATGCTGACAGTAATGACAGTCCATACTGATGTGTGAAATAAGTGAAAACACTGAAAGGCTGGTGAGGAACAGAGCATTTACGAGGCTCAGAGCACCTCCCCACATCATGCTTATAAATTACAAAGGGGAAAAAAGGAACTCTGCCTGGCAGGCTCCGCTTTAATCAAGTGATCAAAGGCAACGTCACCGGTAACGGGACGAGTGGAGATCGTGCGCTAGGGAGGGGATGGAGTGAGAACAGAACATCACTTCTGCGATACTGCTGCCAAAGACACACAAGCTGAATCTAATCAGGAGAAAGCGTCAGACCAACCCCAACGGAGGGACAGTCTACCAATGAAGTGGCTTATAATCTTCCAAAGTGACATGGTCACGAAAGTCAAGGAAAGGCAAAGGAGACTTCCAGACTGAAGGTGACTAAAGAGACCTGACAACCAAATGCCGCCACTGATTCTGAACTGGATTCTTTCCACGCCCCTAAAGGACATCAGGAGGACACCTGGCCGATCTTCAGCGGAGCCCGAGGATGAGAAGGTAGTCACTCATCAGTGTCAATTTTCTGACTTGGATGGCTGTGCTGGGTTAGGTAGGAAAAGTCCTTGTAGGAAAATAGGGCCGTATCAGAGAGGGCATGGCAATGGGTCAGCTACCCTCAAATAGTTCGGGGGCAGGGGGGAAGGCTCTCTGCACTGTATTTGACACTTTCCTGAAGTTTTAGATTGTCTCAAAATTCAAAGAGACAGACAGACTATATGTTGAGATGGTGGGGAGGCAGAAGGCAGCAGAGATAAAGCCCAGAGCCAAGACAAAGAGAGCAGAGGGTAGAGGAGCCAGCAGGTGCCGGAGCCCAGCTGTGCCCCCTGTTGGCTGGACCAGGCAGCAGGACCCAGGTTTGGATATTCCAGACACTTTATTCTGGGAGCTTCAGCTGAGGGTGGGGGTGAGGGGGTGGACTGAGAGTGGGGGCCGGGCACTGCTTGGCTCTGGACTTGACCTGTACCCCTTATCCCACACCAGGAGGGGCAGGTGAGTCCTCTCCTATTCTGAGGTCTCACCTCCCGTGTTTTCCCATCTCAGCCCCCTGCTGGTGACCTTCCAAATGATCTCTGTCACTGACATTCCAGGGAGGGGACCCAGTCCCTTGTCAACTGCAGCAGCCAAGGCTTAGATGGGAAGAGAAGCAGGGAAGGGATTTGGGGTTCAATTTAAGGCATGTCTGAAGGGGCATGCAGGAAGCCCTAAAGCCCAATCATCTCAAGCCTACTCTGCCCCCGGAAGCCTGCCTTTCCCACCCCACTAAGTCAGCAAAACTCTCCATACCAGCTTATCTCCCAGCCTTATCTGCCTATGACCCCAAATCTAGCCCTTCCCCTAAAACCCAGGGAAAGAGGCCTCCCTGCTAAAGCAAAGTCAGGGCAGTGGAATCTGCCCAGTAAACAGAAGAGGAGCAAGCTGGCCTTCCAGGCTGACCAACAAATACCCAGGCTTCTCGCCTGGGTCCTGGGCTTGCTTGCTCTGCTTGGCCAACTCCATAAAGTCTGGTTTACAAAATCTCCTCGCCCCATGGGCTTGGAGAACAGAAATGAGGTTCAGAAAACACGCTCTCCAGCCTTGCTCACGGCATTTTGAGCTGCCCTGGGTGATGGTCTGGCACACCCAGCTGCCCTGGGTGATGGTCCATCCTCTATATCCACCCTATCCTGGTTCTCTGGCTGAAGGATCTCTGGGATCTCTGGGATGGGAGTCTAGAGACCAGCTTTCCAGACTGGCAGTCTTGGGACCATCAGTGGCCTTCTCCGGGCCTCATAGTCCCCAGATGGAAGTGAGGGGTTTGGACAAGACAGCCTGGGTATACACAGTATTCGGGAAACAATGGGCCAGCTTGTGGGATCTAGGGGGTGGGACTTGCTGACGTTTACAGAGAGAGAACTGTCTAATGGGGCATCACCCCTCCGTGAGGGGCTGGGCAACCCCAGTAGGAGTGAAGAAACCAGCTGGGCCATGCCCAGGAAAGTGACCCCAGGTCATAACCTTGACTCTGCCAGCATCCCTGGCTATATACACTGAGATGTCTGGTAATCTTGTTAAGAGTCATCCACAGAGGTCTGAAGATTTCCTGGGATGACGGAGGAGGAAGTGTAGGGTGGGATATCTTCAAATATCTGAAGGAGCTGTCATGGCTGTGAAGTTTCTAAAGGCAAAACAAAACCCCAGTGGGTAGAAGGTGCCAGAACGCATGATTAGACAGGAGGAAAAGAACTTCCAAACAATCATACGTCAAAATCCAGAGGAAGAAGATAAACGAGGTTCTAGCACCTCCCGTGCCCCACCCACAGTTACTCTGCAGGTACAGGCAGAGGGTGAGAACGGGGCCCATAAAGCACCAAGCTCAAGGGTAACGGCTTGTTATGACAATGAGCATCATTTTCCCTGACAAGTGGCAGACAGCCTCACAAAGCACACCAGCCCCTCCCTTGCCAGATTAGCTCCTAACGGACCTAGGGAAAATTCAGGGCAGAAGAGGCCTGGCCACGGCAGAAGCTGCCTGGTCTGTCCCCGGTCCACCTTCCTTGAGAACTCAGAAAAGGGAAAGGGTCCCAGCTGAAGTCATTCTTCCCCACCCTCCAAGCCCAGAGCCCTAGCGCGGCAACGAGCCCAGCCAGCATCAGAGGGCTTTTCTGGCCCTCTGGGGGAATCTCTCCCTGCCCCCGTCCCCACTCTGTTCAGCCAAGCTGCCTGCCAGAGGGGTGTGGCACATCTGGCTTGGACAGCCTTGGCGGGAGTTCTTGGCCTTGGGGTGGGAATGGCTGTTTACTGGCTCCTCCCTGCCCTGTGGGGCAGAGCGCAGTGGAGTGGGGGTGGTGATGAAAGGGGACTGATAACCCTAGAGGTCCTCAGCTCATGAGCTCCTGCCCCGAAAACATCCCCAGCCCTGCCCCACTGGGCTCCCTGGGCCCCACATTAGGAGCCATGGATGAAGAGGCCAGAGGACAGAAGTGGGCAAGCCAGTGAGCCTTGGGAAAGAAAATCGCTATAAAGCAGGCCCTGGACAGACCTGGAGTGCCATTCAGCCCTCTCCCAGCAATCCATCCTTCCATGTCTCATCACCGTGGGCTGGACACCAGGACCTGGTTGGCATCAGTGCTTATTTCTGTGAGGAAGACTGGGACTCCCAGTGGAGCTACAGGCTGGAGTCTGGGACACTCCCCCGCCCCAGCACCGCAAATGCAAGCTCCCTCCAGCCCCACCTCACCTTCACATACACACCACCCCACCAAAGTTCCTCTTGACCATCACCATCACCCCCCAGCCCCTAGCCAGCTAGGGCTGATCGTGTTCTTGGTCGCTCCGGGTGGAAAACTCTGAGTCATTCTCAACGCCTCCCAACCCTCCACCCTCAAATCCAACCAGCTGCCAGACTCTGTAAATTTTGCTTCCTAAATATTCTCTTGGCCCTCCTGTGCTTTTTCATTCCATTGCCTTTGCCCCATTAGAGGCCCTGTCACTTTTTTGCCTGGGCACTGTTGCCTGTGGCAACAGCCTCCTCCCTGCACAGCCTCTAAGGTACACAGCTCTCTGGGGTCACCCCCACTCACTCCAAAAGGCTTCCATGCCTTCCCAAGCATCCACCATAAAACGTGCACTCCCTCCAATCAGCAAGGAGCAGCCTTGGTCCATACCCGGCCCACCCAGCCATCTCAATCCCCATGCTCCATTCCCTGACTCCCTGCCTTGGTTCCATACCTGAGCCCTGGTTCTGCCATTCCCTCTTCCCAGAATGTCCTTCCTGCCTCTCACCATGTCAGGCTTCTAGGCATCCTTGAAAGCTTCATTCAAACCTCATCCCCGAAGGGAAATCTTCCCAAATAACGTCCCCACCATCCCTTTCAAAATCAATCTCTCCATACTACTTTTCTTTTTTCATTGTGGAAAGTTTAAAAGCTCTGGAAAAGATGGACATGCATATGCCCTTGGCCCCAACTCACTGCTTATGAGCATTCTGCCACTTCTATCCACCCTCTGTCTCTGTCCCCTACCTCAATCCAATATAATGACCACCCTCAGGAAATTCGACCCCGCAACAATAGCATTATCTAACATTCAGTAATATATTCTGATTTCCCCTTTTGCCACAATAACACCCATTTGAGCTGGGTCTTTGCCTTTGTTTTTATTTTGGACTCAGGATCCAAGCAGGATCTTGTATTACGTTTAGTTGCTGGGTTTCCTTCCTCTTCTTTCATGTGGACACATGACTCCACCTTATGATTTCTCTTTGATAACGTGGACTTTTTTGAAGAATGGCCCTCGGTATCTGGATGTGTCTGGTCATTTCCTCATGATTCGATTCGGGCTAAGCGCCACCCGGCACCCCTTCCTTTCCTCAGTCACTCATGCTTGGCGCCCTGTCACAGCACCCTGTGCAATCTGACTTGTTAGCAAGGTGACCTCTGGCAAGTTAATTAACCCGTCTGCCTCACTTTACTAATCTGTTAAGTGGGCTAATCGTAGCAACCACCTATAGATTATGACAATGCCTGAAAAGCCACCGGAACAGCGCCTGACCCATAGTAAGCACTCTCCAGATGTGGACTCTTGATTTGTGTTGTCATGCCTGGGTGTGCACTGGACTTGCCCACAGGCACACACATCTGCATGTGCTTCTGCTCCATGTCCACTGTGTCCAGAACAATGTGAGCCCAAAACAAGTCAGAAGGAGCAAATTGAATGGAGCTGCTGCCTGACCTCGGTTCCCTGCAGTGATTTCACCCACTGCCACTGTCCTGCCCGCAGGGGACAGAACCCAGGTTCAGGGGGTCCTCACCCAGCTGAGGAGCGAGCTCTCCTATGCCAAGCAGCCCTGGGTCTCCAAGGGAGGAAAGAGGCAGAGAATGGCTGTAACTGAGCTCCCCGTGTGACAGAAGAGCACACAGACGCTTGGGCAGCCCGGATTCTGCCTGGTGGCCTTCGGCCCCTGACAGGGCTTCCTGAGCTGGCCCATCACTCACCATCAGCCTGCCTCTCTCTCTCTCTCTCCCCACTTGGCTGCTTTATAAACCATGTCCCAACAATTTTGAGCATTAAGCCCCAGGTCCCTTTTTGTGCTCTAATATGAAAAAATCAGCTCCTGGAGTGGGAGGGCACAGTGAAGGTGAAAGTGTTAGTCGTGTCTGACCCTGCAACCCCATGGACTGCAGCCCTCCAGGCTCCTCTGTCCGTGGAATTCTCCAGGCAAGAATACCAGAGTGTGTTGCCATTCCCTTCTCCAGGGGATCTTCCCAGCCCTGGGATCAAACCTGGGTCTCCTGCATTGCAGGCAGATTCTTTACCATCTGAGACACCAGGCACAGAGATGTGGGTGGTCTGAAACCCCATCAGGCCTGGCCTGATGGCGAGGGCTTGGCACAGCTTCCCTCACTGATTCCTCACTGCAACATCCTACAGTGAGGCTGAGGAGTGTGCTCTGGGGCACCAGGGAAGCCAGGATGGACCGAAGATTCAGATTCACGTCTGTCTGAGATAGGGTCCCCAGTCCCTAACCACGGCAATACCACCACTTCCGAGGGTGTGTCAACAGCTGCCGTCTGTGTTATCTGGAGAAGCCCTGGCAGTTACATTGTCAAGACTCCTCTGCCCAAAGGCCATCTTCTGGCCAGTTCACCCCATCTTATCTTTCCTCAGTTATGCTTACTTCCTGCACTTGGATTTCTGCAGGCTCAACTTCATCTTTGGATCTAGTTTAAAGTTCACCTCCCAGAGGAGAACATCTCTTTCCTGATATGTCCCTCCTTCTCCCTCAGTCTAGGTGAGGTCTCTCCTTAAATGTCCTTACAGATTCCCTCTTGGATAATATCCATCTTACTGCAATCATTTGTCCAGTATCTGCCAGCTTCTTGAACAAAGTTGGCACTCCATGATCAGTGGTGAGATAGGTGGAGGCAATATGGGTGGGTGGTGCTTGGATGGCATCACGGTGCTTCCCTAACATCATTTCCCATCTCTGGGCTGCTTGCCACTGACCCCGCAACCCAGAGGTGCAAAACCTCCAGCCCATACCCTTCCACTTTTCAGGAGCACTGAACCCACTGTGGCCCCCTGGGCAGGCCACTTGCCATCTGCGGGTCCCCTTCGCCTTGGCCAGAAATTGGAACTAGCCATCCTTGCCCTTCCTACCTCACAGAATTACAATGAGGTTCAAATGACATAGTGTAAGTCAAGGACCTAGAGACAAGGAAGGCACAGGGAGGCTACCTGCCTGCCCGGACCACAGAGGTAGTAAGTGGCTGAGCCAGGATTTGTCCCCAGAATCCGTGTTCTGACTATGCATGCTGCCTGCAGGAGAAAGCCTGTGTATTCTGGGCCTTCACACTGTCCTCACACCCCACCTGCCTTTCCCGGGAGATTCCCAGAATGGAAAGCCCTGGATGGAGAGGCGGAAGAGCCAGGTCCTAGTTGTGCCTCTAACCTTGTATGGCCTTGAACTGCACCATCGTAAAAAGAGAGCTAACATTTCTTGAGCCCTTATTGGGGGAGAGACACTATTTTAAAATGTATTGGCTCCTTTAAAATCTAACAACCCTATAGGTAGGTGGGGAAACCCATGGAGAAACAGAGATTTGAAGCCACCTGCCTAAGGTCACAGAGCTCCCAAGTGACAAGGCAGGATGAAACCCAGGCACCGCACTCTTGGCCGACCTGCCATCCTTCCTCTGAGCATCACAGAAAAACAGTACCATATTGCTCCCTGACTTTGGGCCTCAAATGTCATGTTGAAAAATTTTACAAAGGGGCCTGTTTTATCTCAGACCCTGTTAGTGTCACACCACCCAGCCGAGCTCCCAAACCCACAGTCAGGAGGCCGCACGGTGGGCACAACCCTACAGGCCAATGAAACTCCAAAGAGAGCGAGTTCGGGACAGAGGGATCAGAGTCAGGTTCACAGGGCAGAGCTGCACGCCAGGCAACCAGGAGCTCACGGGGACCCTCTGACAAAAATGTGTGCTTAGCGCTGGGAGGGACACGGGCTCTAGAAGAGAGAACACTTCTTTGTCTGCAGCTGCGAGCAGCTTCAGAGGACAGCATCCAAGTTCCTAGGAGAAACTTAGGATGAAAAGTCAACTGATGAGCCAGAGGCCACATGGCTCACTCAGCACAGGGCCAGCGCTGTCCTTGGCCCCTGGTCGTGCCTTGTGGCTCTCTCAGCCCCACCTAATAAGCCCTCTCCCAGGGCCTGCAGCTCTAACACCAAAAAACCTCAATTAATAGGCATGTAACTGTTTTCTAAATAAACCATACTTGAATATGTAATAGCAAACAATGGGAGCATTTGATGAGAAAATCAAGTTAAGCATGATAAACAGCTACGCGCCTCAGCTAATAAAGTGATTTTCATTCCTACAGCTTGTTAAAACTATGTGCTATGGACAGATGACTTCGTGGATGAAATGTGTGCAGCTATTCCTGGGGAGATTTCTCCCGCCAACACACATTGGACCTGGGATGCAGGGCATCCTAAGAGCCAAGCAGGGTCTTGTGGAGTGGGGTGAGGGACCCACATTTACTGAGCAGCTACTGTGTGCTGGGTACCTGGTTTTCTGACGCATGTCAACTCTGTCCTCACCCCAGCCAAACAAAGTGTGTATTCTTCTCCCCACTTTACAGATCAGGAAACTGAGGCTCAAGGAGGGAACTGTGATAGCCAAGGCTGCCCATCTGATAAATGACAGAACGAGGATCGGAATCTAGACCTGCCTGGTGACAAAGGCCACCCACTTCCCACCAGCAGGTGCCTCTCAAGGTGGGAGCAGCCCCCTTGTCAAGGTCTCCAGGACCTCTGTGTCTCCTCTCCATAATTTGCACCAGCTATTCCACCCCTCCCTGCTACAAACTTATACCCCAGCCCCACAGAGGTCCATGCAAAAAGGAGGAAAGTTGCTGGGACGACTGCAAGGGAGGACCCGGGACAAGAAGTTAGATGGGACCAGGACTGTGGCCCAGGGCTAGTCCTCACCGCCACCCCCAGACTTGGGCCCACCCTGGAGATGGGCATCCAGGCCAGGGCAGGATGGGAAAGACATCCTCCTCCCCAGTCCACTCCACCAGCCTCTTCCACCACCACAGAAAGGCACCCGCTGGGTTTTCCTGTGAAGCTGGAGAGGGACGGGGGCGGGGAGTCACAGGAGAGAGGACAGGAAAAGGAGGGGGGAGGACCTTAGAGAAATCGCCGCATCCACACCAGCCCTTGGTCCTCAGTTCCCTCTCCCAGCTCTCGGGGAGAGGAGTCACCGGACAAGGCACTCATGCTCACCTCTTGGCACCTCCCCTCTGTCACCCTCATTTTACTGCCCAGGGAAACTGAGGCTCACAGCCACGAGGCGCTTCTCCCACAGCCTCTCCGCTGACGTGGCCTTGTCTCCATCCACAATAGCATCACCCCGGAAGTTTAACCACCAACTTTCCCACCACAAGCCTCCCTCCCCGCCTGGCTCCATCCTCAGCACCATCTACAGGCCTTCCAGAGCTGGGCCCAGGGAGCTGGAAGGGCCTGGAGAGATGAACTTGGCCATGGCTCCCGTTATACAGATATGGACAGCAGCCCAGCGAACCCCCTCTATGCAGGACACTCCAGACACCTTCAGTCTATTACTGAGAGCCCCACACACCACCCAAGTACCCTCATTCCAATGCTCCTCACTTCCTCTCTCTTCCTAGGTCTAATGGCCCGCTGCTGTTTTTCAGCCTGGGCTTGCCTAAGCCCAGGAGGGTCCTCTCCAGGGCTGGCTGGAACAGGGAAAGGGCAGGGAAGACCACATCTGGACCCAGGACTGAAGCGCCCTCCCCCAAGCCAGCTGGCACTCTCTCAGAGACCAACATTAACCTCGGCCAGGGACAACTTCCTCGCCCTCCTGACCCTTGCATGCCTTCGCCCAGCCTGACAGCCCAGCCAAGTCCCTCTGAGGAAGGGGTCTCCGGCCCCTGCTCCCCCCCAGCAGCCGTCAGCCCCCTCTCTCCCACTGACAGGCCTCAAGACTTTTAACCCTCACCATGTGGCCCCAGACCCTGATTGCCCACCCCTCAGGCACTCGCCCCTACACACACCTTCCCAAATCTGGGGCCAAGAAAGGGGAAAGACAAGGCCCTGTCTTCCTCCTCAGGACTAGGGGGTGGGTGGGGGTGGTTCTTGGTAAGAGTGGGAGGGCTGTGGAGGAAGAGGTTAGGTTAGAAGTTGAAACTGGGATAAAAGTGACGGAATCCAAGCAGAACTTCCCTCCAGCCCGGGCTTCTCCAGATTTCATTTTCTAGGTTAATACCCCTTGTTCCCCAGGCCCCCTACCACGGCACCTTCCTCAAACTCTAAGGCTGAGCAACTTGAGGGGTGACGAATTTCGCCCCCCTCCCCCGACCCAGTGCAAGGGAGAGGTAAGGTGGGAGGGGGAATGGAGACAGGAGAAGCTCCAAAAAGAAACCAACTTTGTGATGGCTTCCTCGCCTCACAGCTCCTGGACTCAGCTGGAGTAGAGAGCAGGGGGGTGGGGTGGGGGGGGTGGACTGACCAGCAGAACCGGGGCGAGGGGCCCCCATTGATGGGGAAGGACTCAGGCTGAGAGTCTACTCAGTTCGGTCCCTCAGAGGCAGAAAGGCCCCCTCCTTCACAGCCAGCACTCCCCCCCACCCCAGGCTCTCAGCATCAGGCTAAGGTTGAAGGGGCCACGGCGGGGGCTTCGACCTCCTAGCTGACACAACCACACCTACCCAGAGCATGCAGGATAGACAGATCCACGTCATCTTCTTCGCTGAGTGCTGTCCCTGGGGCCACGCTGGGGCTGGCGGATAGTCCCCCTGAGCTCACAGCCCGCACAGAGCAGGCAGAAGGGAGCTCTGAGTCCGCAGCGGCCTCGGCTCTGGCTCAGCCAGCATCGCTCGCCCTGCCTGCCTCCAACTCACCCTCCCTCCTCCTCCTCCCCCCACTCCACCCCTTGTCCCAGCCTCTTGTCTCCTCCCTCCTCCCAGCTCCACTGGTGGCTTGCAGGGTCTGAAGCCTTTGCTTTGCAAGGGGTAAGCAGAAGGCGGAGCAAAGGGACAGCTACTGGAGACAGCCCCTCCCCCCCAAACCTCTCGTGTACCCCCAATCCCAGACACCCAAGCCCTGTGAGCTACTGGGCTGCTCCTGCCTTCTGGTTTGATCCAGCACTACTGGCCAGGAGTCTGCTTTACTCCCCACAGATCCCTACCCCCAGAATCCCAATGGAGGGACAGACAGACAAGCGATGGCACAGCCTGAACTGTGGTCCTTCAGGCCCATCCCATCTCCAAGGACACACACATGCCCTCCTGCCCTGGGAACACACTCCCTTGCACACACGTAGGTAGGTCGGGCTCTGGTGCCCGTTCAGCAAGCTCTGAGCCTGCACCTCACTTGACTCAAGAGAAATCAGGCCTGAGAGGGCTGGAAAATGGCCCTGCCCTCGGGGCTGTGAATTTCGTTCCAACGTTTTCTTACTTTTTTTCCCCCCTTCTTTCTTTTCTCCAAACATCTGTCCCAGCCCTTCCTGCCCTTCCTAAAGGAGCCCCGCTCCAGGCTCCCGCGAGAGTCTGTTTTTCTTGACTGTGCCCTGGGCCAACATTTGGTTTGCATTTCCCCACTTCCTCCTCCGCCTCCCCGGCTCCCCCTCCCAGGGCCGTTTTCACCTCCCACCATTCCATATGCCTACTTCTCCCAAACACTGTCCCCCCTACTCACTCCTGCCAGCCCTTCCCAACCCCCCACCACCTTAGCCCAGGGAACTAGAGTTTGGGGTCCAGGCCAGGGGGGAAGACGAGGGGTACAGATTTCAAATGCATTCCCAGGGCTCGCTGCAGGGGAATCCAGCAAAATCTGCCCCGCGCCTTCATTGTCTCAACTCCCCCCTCCACCGTCCCCCCAGAAACTTTCCTCTTTGAGCTCTGGCCACAGCTGGACCAAGCAAGGGTGGGTGGGGCTGGTGAATCACCAGCACTATTTTTTTGGAGACTTCCAGGGGAGGGAAAGAGGGCTCAGTCCCACCCCCTTCTGTAGACACACACACACACACACACACACACACACACACACACGACACACAGTTCAACTCACACAAACACACAGAATGCTGAGGACAGGGCCCCACTCAGAGTAGGCACTCTGAGACCACTTTCTGGGACTGAGTAACTTGGCAAGAAAGTTCTCTTGCTTGAGGACTTATGCACACACACCAGCATGTGGTACATGGCCTGGGCCACATGTAAAAGGGGTTATGTATCTCCTGCCTCTCTCCCCGACTCACCCAAGAACATGCCTTCACCACTCTGTGTCAGCACCACACACGGTGCCATCCCAGCGTAGCGTCTATGCGACCAGCCTCTCCCCTCAGGTGGACCTGTCCAGCCAGGTGTACTGGCTTCCAGCCCACAGTCCCGTCAGGACATCTACCTAGGAAACCCCAGAACGAGAGGGAAACATTCACACTTTACCTGGGAAAGGGCTGCCACGTGTGGCTGTGCAGGTTGTGTACTGCACAGAGGACTCTATTACTTGGCGACTCCAAGATGTCAGGGGAGGACACTATAGCAAGATGTCTCATTCTGGTCCCTCCTGGGGCGGGTGCCTGAGTTAAGAGTCTTTGTTCTGATGAAGACATGATAAGGTAAAAAATCAGGGCCCTTCTCACATCTCTCCAAGCCCTTCTGCAGAGCCGTGGAGCAAGGAAGGATTCTGCCCCTATCCTACATCCCTTTCCAGAACCACAGTGCCCCTGGATATCCCCTCCCAAGCCTGCCAGGGCTCAAATGACAGTTTAGCCAACACTGTAATGAAGCAGAGTCCCACATGCAGTCGGCCCTGCACCCACCGCTGGGGATGTCCACAGGCAGACGCTCCTGCCAACCCTCCCTCTCTCGACTGGCTGGAGCTCAGGGCAATATAGGAAGGAGGCCTCTCTGGGAGCCCCTGAGCCCACCCCTAGCCACCATCACCAGTGCTGCCAGCCCTCCCAAGCATTTGGCCAGCTCAGCCCTGCCATCTCCGCACTCATTCCCACCCCAGCTTCCCCTGCCCTGCTCCCATACCCCTGCCCTTTACAGCTGGCATCACTAGATGTGCCTGCCGGCAGCTATCTCAAGAGTTCTGAGAAATCACTTTGCAGCTTCCCAGAAATGCCGAACAAGACTAAAGACCAAGTCACAGCGACATCAATTTGTCTGGCTTCCCACGCAGCCCAAGGGGGCCCTGCAGCCCCCCAGGCCAGCTCCCTCTGCAGTCCCTTCAGATGGGACTGAAAGACAGCAGTAGAGAACCCTAGTGCTGAGGGTATTCTTGGAAGAATTCCCCATCCCTCTTTTCTGCGACTCTGAGGGTGTCTCTTGTATCTTAATCTCTCACAGTCGAACAGTCTTTCCTCCTACCCAGTCACCATCTTCCCCGTTGAAGGCTCAACTCTGCCACCAGAAGTGTCTCTAACTGTATGTGATGACCCTGTTTCAGGACCCTGTTACCCATTATTCATCCTTCCCAGCTGGTTGCCCTGCTCCACCCACACAAGGAGAGTTCCTTGGGCAAGGACCTGTCCTGTGTGTTGTATCCTGAAAGCCTGGCATATAGCAGGTATCAGACATGCTTGTAGAAGTAATGGCTCGATCTACCAATCAATAGGTCCTGCCATATTTTCCTACTTCTCCCACTTACTATCCCCTTCCCAGGGCTTCCCTGGTGGCTCAGCAGTAAAGAATCTGCCTGCAATCCAGAGTCTCAGGAGACATAGTTTCAATCCCTGGGTCAGGAAGATCTCCTGGAGGAGCGTATGACAACCCACTCTAGTATTCTTGCCTGGAGAATCCCATGGACAGAGGAGCCTGATGGGCTACTGTCCATAGGGTCACACAGAGTCAGACATGACTGAAGTGACTTAGCACGCACACAGCAAGCATGCATCCCCTTCCCAGGGGCTTCCCACGTGGCACAAGTGGTCAAGAATCCGCCGGCAATCTGAGAGCCGCAGGAGACATAGTTTTGATCCCTGGCTTGGGAAGATTCCCCTAGAGGAGGAAATGGCAACCCATTCCAGGATTCTTGCCTAGACAAGCCCGTGGACAGAGGAGCATGGCGGGCTACAGTCTATAGGGTCGCACAGAGTCAGACACAACTGAAGTGACTTAGCTCGCACACATGCACATTCCTTCCCAAACCCTCCTCCCGGTCCACTCCAGCCCCCCTGAAAGGATGTTGGCATACCTTGCCTGCACACCCAACTTTCCTCAGCACCATATCTTCCATGCTGATCTCCAAGCTCTCCCAGAAGGGGGAGTCTCCAGAGGCTGGACAAGTATCGCCCTTCCTGGGGTCCTGACCCCATGCCTGGACCAGGGACTCACAGGCAGAAGCTGTGGGGCTGGTTGGGTTTTCTGGGCTGAGATCCCAGAAGCCTCAGCACCTGCCCTCACCCTGTGCCGTGACACTTACTGCCACGGCCATTTCTGCAGCGGCTGGTGTTTAACCCCACTCTCCTCTCTCTGCAGGCCAAACCTTCCTGCTCACTGCCCACGGCACTCCAGCCTCTAGCTCAGCATTCAGTTGAGGAAAGAGCCAGGACTGCAGGCTCTGGGGCTGGTGCTGAACTGAGGCAGAAGGAAGGGTGAGTGAGGGCAGGAATAGAGCTAACCGGTCTTGTAAGCCTGAGCCTGGCACTCCTGTATCCCAGCCTGTTTCCTCACCTGCAAAATGACAGAGCTGATGGTCTCAAAGGTCCCTGCCAGCCCCACAGGTGCTGTGGGGTGAGACCACACAAATCGGCGTGAGACCACACAAATCAGCGTGAGACCACCGATTGCCCAGGCCAAGATCCCCGCTCCCTCCAACGTAGTCTTCCTCTCCTTCCACACTTGTCCATCAGAAAGTTCTTCCTGTTGTCAGCCCATCTCCTAATGGAGCATCAGGTCTTTTCTCGGTCACCATGGGTCACAAAATTCAAAGGTCACGGAACGTCAGAGCTGGAAAGACCTGGAGCCTTTCAAGGGGTCACAGACAAAACCTTAAAGGGCCTGACAGAAGTTAAATGAAAGGAGCAGGCAAGGAGTCCCTCAGAGACCCAGAGAGCTGGCAGGCTCCACTAAAGGGGACCCTGCTCCTCGTCAACAGCTGCTATGGATCAGCGACATGGCCCACACTGTCAGATCTTTTGATCTGTCAAGAGAAGCCCCAGATCTATATTATCTTACAAAACCTTTTCTACAAAATATGAAAAGTGCACTCTTTAAGTGCTGGCTTTTTCTTCTTTTAAAGCCGTTCTGCCAGATTAAATTAAACAAGTCTGCCAGGAGGGTTTGGCTTTCGGGGCACCGCTCACCTAACCCAGCCCCATCATCTGAGAGATGACAACTCTGCAGCGGAGGGAGGGGTGTATCGCCCTGGTGTCAGGGCTGTGGCTCCCAGCACCTGCTCTCCAGTCACTGTAGGACCAGAGTCATGCTCTTGCCTTTCTCCTGCCAACCCTGCAACCCGCTGCCTCCACACAGAGCCGCACACATCACAGCCTTCCTCCCAGCCAGTCCCAGGGGCCTCCCGTTCAATTGGCAGGGGCAGAGCTGGTGCTGGGATTCCCCACCAACGTCCAACTACAGATACCAACAGCACAGAACACAGGAATCTGACACCAAAGCCCTCGGTAATTGCATTATACCCTTTGGCCCCCTTGGGCAATGTCCTTTCGTTCCATGCCCCTGGAAAGAGCAATATTAACTAACCAGACACATAACTGTGGTATCATATTTAAGCCTCCTACCAGCTCTTGTTTTACAGATGCGGAAACTGAGGCACAAAGAGCTCCAGCAACTTGCTCAGCATCACATAGCTACTATGTGAGAGTGGAGTCCAGGGCGTCTGATAACACATCTTGTGGGCATCAGGAATTTTCCTGCTGTTCCTCTAGCAATAGTATCACCCAGAGACTAAGGCTTATGGTCCCATGTTGAGGTGATATGTTAACTGTCCTCCCCACTCCTTGGCCAAGGAGAAGATCAGCTGCCCAGGCCCAGGACTAGCTTGGGTTGGGGGGCAGGGGGACACAGAGAGGGAAGCCAAGGACAGTGCTGCCACCTGGGTCAGGATGAGACTGAGTGGCTCCCCAGTGGCTGTAGAAGAGCCAATCAGAAAGGAAAAACCACAGTCCTAGCAAGCCCTGGGGCTTCCCTGATAGCTCAGTTGGTAAAGAATCCTCCTGCAATGCAGGAGAACCCGGTTCGATTCCTGGGTCAGAAAGATCTGCTGGAGAAGGGATAGACTACCCATTCCAGTATTCTTGGGCTTCCCTTGTGGCTCCACTGGTAAAGAATTTGCCTGCAATGCGGGTGACCTGGGTCCGATCCCTGGGTTGGGAAGATGCCCTGGAGAAAGGAAAGGCTACCCGCTCCGGTATTCTGGCCTGGAGAATTCCATGGAGTCACAAAGAGTCAGACACAAGTGACTGAGTGACTAACAGCTAGTAAGCCCTGGGGCCTGAGTTCTGAGTGAGAACAGAAGCCACAAGGTTTTTGCTCAGATAAGCCACACTACCTCTCCCTGCCCCCCATCCCCCCAAAAATTGGCCTCTGAGTCCCGGGCGGCTCAGGGCCCTAGCAGAGCCTCCATGTACCACTGGACAGGAAGTTCTTTGAACTGGGTTGCAACCAAAGGGTGCATGGGGTCTGAAGTTCCAACCATGCTCTACTCACCAAACCTGACCTGAGACACATCAGCCTGGAAAATGGTATCCTATGGGCCAGGGACGTCCAGCCCCTTCCCCCATGTCCACCACCCCTCTAGTATGAGACGGAGTTGCCTCCTTGCACTCCAGAAATCAGAATGCTCCTTAAGAAGGAAAGTGAGTTTCCAACCAGGCCCTGCCTGGGCCCAGCCAACCCAGGAAGGAACATTACTCACACCCCACTCCATTCAGCACCCTTCCCCTACCTCCCCTCCACCAGCACCCTGGGTGGGGACAGCGTCTGGGCCAAATCTTAATAATTTTTAATAAAACCTTTCCCAGAGCTTGACTCAGTGATCTTGATCTCTTCCCCAGCTCTAATTTCCTGCCTGACTCAGACTCCCAGAGGCTGGCGGGAGGCAGCTGCAGTTGATCACCAAGTCCCGCACCCCCGGCCCCCGACTCTTATCCTAGCCCAGGAGCACTGAGGTCATCCTCAACCTCTGCAAATGAGGAGGGGGAGTTGCCAAGAAGCCTGGAGTCCAACTGACCTGGTCTTGGCTGGCCATTCCCTCTGCAGGCTGCCTTTTCCCCAGTCAGCAAAGCCGGACTCCGCAGCATCTGAACTCAGAGCCCACAGGAACCTAGATGGGGCTCTGGCCCCGCGGTCCGCAGCGCGTGCCTCCCAGCCAATCCCTGGACACAATGCATTTTGCTAGAAGATTTCAAAGCACACCATGGGTGACTGGAGGGACTGGAGCCTGCTGGCACCTCTTCCTCACTGCGGAGTAGCAGTGGGGGAAACTGAGTCCCAGAGGCAGCACCTGGGAGGAGGAGCTGAACATTCAGGCTTCTTATGGAGTGGAAAAATCCTTCCTATGCGTGTAATGTGAAGAGTGGATACAGGGATAAATCCCTCCATCCTCACATATCCCATGTCTGGCCTGCCTGAAGGTCTACAAGGAGGGAGAGCCTGTTGGAAAGGCACAACAAGAATAAATCCCGAATATTTACTGAGTACCTACTATGGAATAAGCACTTGGTAACCATTCCAAATGTCCTACATCATTTAAGCCTCACAACAAGCCAGTGATATAGGCATTTTTATAATCCTTATTCCACATGTTTGAAAGCTAATGTACGGGTAGAGTAAGTCACTTGCCCAAGGTCCACAGCTAAGAAATGGTAAACCCAGAATTCAAAGCCAGGCAGACCAGCTCTACTGACTCTTAACCTGAGTACCACTGAGCCCCTTCCCCCATATGACAGGGCCCTCTATAGTTTCCCTAAGGAAAAGGGAGTAGATCAAAAGCCAGACCCCAGCCCCTGAAATCCCTCCCCTCACTGGAGCCTTCTAGGGGCTCAAGGTCACGTTCTCGGAATTCTCTCTGTGCCTCCAGGGGAGGATTTAAGGTTACATGCAGTTTCACCAGTTCCCTACTCTGCTGGACAGCTAGGCCCCCACCTCCTCCCTCTCCCCAGCGCCCCCTATCCCACCCCACCACACACACACAAGCACACACACCCTGAAGACAGTCAAGGATCTCTAGATGAAGGATGCTCAGCCATGGCACGCCCACCCACAGCACTACGGGTCCCACCACACCCCTCCTCCCTCACTCACCCAGCCACTGCCCCAGCCCCCATCCTTTCCACGCTTGGTTCAGGTCCCTCCATCCTCCTGAATAGATAAGAAGTCCCTCCTGACATCCACCAGGCTCATTTCTCACCCTGTTACGGACCCAGCCTTAACAGTCTCACTCTGTCAAGTCTCACTCCGTTAAGTCTTTACAGCCTCACTCTATTAAGGGCCCAGCCTTAACTCTGAAACCTCTGAGTCCAGTGCGGGGGCGGAGGGAATGCGTTTCCAGGGACTTGCCCTCCTTTTCCACAGAAATTTCAGAGGGATGCGGAAAGCGCCGCCCCCTCCCCCCAGAAGTGTTCCTCTGTGCCCAGGTCCCCAGCGTCCTCCCACAGACTCCGGTGTTAATCTTTCGACTTCTGACCTGAACCCCAGATGCTGCGCCCTGGCAGAGTGGCGTCCACTCCCCGCCGTGGATCCATGCATGGGAGGGGGCTCTCCAGGAGTTCCCAAAGTCTCACGAAAGCCACACTGACCCGCTCAAGGTAGGTGTCCCTGAGGGCACGAGGGTGATAAACCCGAGAAGAGTGCCGGTAGGAAAGAGTGGAGCAGGTGTCAGGTGAGTTTACCTGTCTTCGGAGACAGAAGCGCAGGGGTAGGAAGCAGGAAAAGAGGTACTTGCTCCATCGAATCACGCAGGAGAAGCACCAGCTCAGTCGAGTCATGTTGACCCCCGAGGTGGGTGCCCCCCCACCCTGGGCGCGAGGGTCAGGGTGCGGGGGGAGGAGGGCCGGCTGCTCTGGGGAGGCGGTGAGGAGCAAGGCGAGAGCCCCGCCCCGGAGTCTCCGGGACGCTTAGCCCCGCAGGAGCAGCCCGGGTGTCCCGGCCCCTCTAGCGGGAGGAGCTCGATGGGGCCCCCGCGGCGCGGCCCCGACGTGGCTCCATCTGTCCGGAAGCCCCGATGGGAGGCGCGGGGGCTGCAGGGCGCTTCCACCCTGGGGGACTTCCTCCAGCTGCTGCCTCTCTCCTCCCCTCGGCCTGACAGCCTCCGCCCGCAGGTCTCCAATGCGGGCTGGGGGGCGGGCACGGCAACTTCGGAGGAGGCTCGGGGAGAGGACCGCAGGCGAGGCTGAGCGGGCAGAGCAGAGGCGAGCAGGCGCCCAGCGTCCACCTGCGGGGAAGGCGCAGCGGCGGCGGCGCGAGCCTGGGCGGCGGTGGCGGCAGCATTGTGTTCCAAGCTGCAGTGAGTGTGTGAGTGTGCGTGTGTGTGCCTGTGTGTGCGGATTTCCCTCCAGACCTCACTCCAATTTCCATATTGCTCCCCAGAGCATAATGTGATTAACTTAAACGGAGGCCTCCAGCTGCCCTGATTAAAGCAGAAACATCCGTGGGCCTGGCATGCACGTGAGAACACCTCCCAGACAGGGCTGTTCCAACTCAGCAACCTCTGACCCTGGCCACACCCCAACTCCGCTGCCTGGATCCCTCCCCAGACAACTACAGGAGGGAAGGAGCTCTGAGCATCCAAAGGCGCCCCCACGAGTTGGAAAGGCCCCTGCCTCCCAGGCTGAACCAACTCTAACGGATGAGAGCTGGTGGGCCACCCACAGCTATGGCTGAACCACTCCTCAGGGTTCAGGGTGCGCCCTGTCCCATCGCCAAGTGTCATGTGGCCGCCATCAGATGCCAGGGACCCTTCTCTGCCTCTGCTGTGCTCAGAAGTTGTGAACGGGGGCTGGGGACCTCTTGGGAATATTGCTTGGTGGGGGGGGGTTCACCCTACTATGTCCCTGGCACTAGGCAGCAGGAAGAAGAGGGGGTGAGAAAGAGGTGCTGGACTCTGGAGAGAGGGAGAGAGAGACAGAGAGACAAAGGCAGAGGGAGACCCACAGACAGACTTCGGGGAGGGGGAGAGGCAGCGGTGAGCTTTGCCCCTGGTTTTTGTTGCTGCAGAGAAACTGGGAAGGGAGCCAGCCAGCCAAGCCCAGAAAGAAAAGGGGTGGGAGAGCTGGAGAGCTGCAGCTGAGAGCAGACCCTGCCAGGGCCTCCCCACCATAACAGGCCACTGGAGCACCAGCCAAGGGCCCGCCCCCACCCCCCACTGCTGCCTGCACTCCCCGCCTGGGCTTCCCTGGGCACCTTCTCAGGGCCGTTTTTTTTTTTTTCCCCCATGGCCATAACGTCTCTCACGGTCTCCTTCCCAGCATGTGGCCTGAGGACTGAGTTTCTCAGCGAGCTCACTTCTGCCTCCAAGCTTTCCCCCACTCAGCAAATTTGTCAGGCCCCCCTACATCCCCAGCTCAGCTCCCCACCGTGAGACAAGCGCTTTGCGGGAGGTTGGCAGGAGCACAGTGAACACAGTGGGGAAGGGGACCCTGCCACCGCCTGGCTAGAGAGAGAAGAAAGACAAACCTCAGCCCCCAACAGCCTCCAAGCAAGGGGGACCGCCAACTGCCTCCTGCCCCCGCAGCATACGTCACCAAGGAGGCCCTAGATGAAAGCTGGAGCGGGGGTACCAAGGAAGTTAGACAGAAACAGAGCATATGAGCCCATCCCTAGCAGACCCTGCCTTTGCTCTTGCCAACGACCTCCAGCCAAGTGCCTGGCACTGTTGAAATCTCTGCCAGGCTGCAGAGCGGGCCTTCCTTCTCTCTGGTGGCAGAGGTTGGGAGGGGAACGGGTCCTATAATCTCCACAGGCACCTCCACCCTGGCGCCAGAGGAATTGGATACGTTGCGAGATGTGAGGAAACTGAGCAACTGGAGCAAAGTTTAATCGAAAGGGATCACTGGTTGAATTTGTTAAACAGAAGGAAGTTCTTCAGATAGGCTGAAGCCTGGCCCTGCCTAGACTGAGAGAGGAGGACAGGTGGTTTTCCTTAAGAGGATTCTTAACACTTCTCAACACCAAAGAGCATGACAGGTACTCATCAAACAGAAGGAAGGAAGAGAGGATGGGAAGAAAGAAAAGGAAGTGATTTCTAAGCTTCAGCCCTTCCAGACAAGGAGATCATGATGAATAGGGCTCAGAAGGTGGAAAGTCCTTAATTTCATTCACTGGCCAGCAGGAGGTGTCCTTAAGCCAATGACCCTCCAGAGAGGAAGGGAAGAGACCGTGGTTGACAGGGATAAGAGCCAGGCCTAGTCCTGCCTGGAGCATCTCCCCAGCTCTCCCCTCCCAGCCCCTGGCTCCACCACACCTCACTGAGCTTCATGCCTGGTTTCTCAGCTCCTGAAGGTCAGTGAAATCCTGCCCCCTTGTGTGTGCCCTCGAGACACAGAAATGTGTCCTTGGGGGTTTGGTGCCTCATGGGTAGCCACACATCCTCTGTTCTGTTTTCATCACCGAAGGAGATCAGAACCCCAGGAACAGCAGCTACAGGATCCCCAGAACCTCCTGGGAAGCTTTCGCAGGGATTCCCTATGTTTCCCATTTCAAATTTTGTGGAAGCATGGAGGGGTCCAATCCCAGCAATCTGTCTCTCGATTTCAATCCATTTCTCCTCAAAGCACCAGAAACTGCATCTGGTAGGTTCTAATGTGTATCCCACCCCCCGTCTCTCCTTCCAGGCCCCCAAGTGTCAGGGACAGAGATGTAAGATTCCACAGAATGGATCAGAGGCAGGGGACGTAGGGAACCACAGATAAAGAAGAGCCTGGGCAGACCTGGTCTGTCAAAAGGACCTAACATCAGATTGCAACCTCTCTGCAGCCCCCATGTGGGTACCTGACAACAGCCCCCCAGTTCCTCACCTTGGCCTCCACAGTGCAGCTTTTGAAAAGCTGGCCGCCATCCTTGGAGGGTTAACCAACTCTCTGGGGACTTTTTGCCTCTCCTGCCCTGTGTGGGCTCCCACAGCCCTCCAGGCCTGTCTCCAAGCCCTGCCAGCCCCTGGGCCCACCCTTCCTCCCTCTGCCTCCTCCCCTCAGCTAGAGTCCAGATAGCCAAGTGGGTCTGGCCATGGCTTGAAAGAAGAGGAGTTTCTTCTCCACACCCCACTCTTATTTTACAGAGCCCAGAGACCCGAATTCTGAGGCCAGGCCAGGGAGGAGATTCCAGAGTCTAGAGCCAGGCGGGATGGAAGCCACATTCACAGAAAGGGGGCTGCTTTCCCCTCACCCCACCAGCTTCCACACCCCCACTCCCTGCGAATCGGGAGAATGGGAAACTTCCCAGCGGCACCCAGAGAAGGTGTCAGGGAAAGAAGAGAGTGGGTCACAGCTGCCAGCTCCCTGGGGACAGGGTAAGCACAGATTCTCCTCTGTCCCGGGTCCCCAGGGGCACAGTGCCCCCGCTGGTTTTGTCTGTGAGGAGACAAAGGCCGCTCCTGTGAGGGAGACTGGCTTGGGCATCTGATCAGAGGCTCTGGGTCTTGCTTTCACACCGACAGAGATGCGTAGAGGCTGCTCCCTGGAGGCCCCCAGCCTTTCTTTCTCCTCCATCAGATGGGGACGGCGGCGGTGGCAGACCCCACTCTCCGTGTGCTTGCTCACAATCCTCCCAGCCGTAGCAGTTCCTCCCTGGGGTTCCCACTTGGGTCTCACCTCCAAGACCAGGTTCCCCAGAGCCTCAGCACTTCCCCCAAGGGTGGGTTTCCTTCCCTAGCCCCACTCAATGGTTAAACTACCCAACCATATTCAAGGTCCAGGACTTCCACATAGCCACAGAACTGGGGTCCCTGCAGAGCTGGAGTCCCATTTCATATGGGCTCCAAGGTTTCCTCCTCTGATGCCCCCACCAAAGTTCTTCCATCCCTCTAGTCTCGAGTTTCTGTGTGACCCCTAGCCAGTTCATGTCTTCAGACCACTTAGCACTCTTATTGACAGATCCGCTCACTCCCTCACCCCCTTCCCCACCAGATTGCCAGCTTCCAGAGGACATTGTCAGTCATTCAGGGCTGTACTCCCAACACTCAGAACCCGGCACCCAGCACTCAGCATGGTTCAGGGCACATGGTCGATGAACATGAGTTACTTGGTAGATTGGTTGGTTGGTTGCATGAATACAGGAGAGGAGGACGGCAGGCCATCCCTTCTTCTAAACCCAGAGTCCCTGCCCAGCCCTGGATTACGGCCAGTGGGCAGTATAATTTTCCAGGTTCTAAGTGCTACTGCACCAGGAGGGTGGGACCTTTGTGCCTCTCCACTCCACCCACCCCTGACACAGGGCACCTCCTTATTCGGCTCCACCACATCCAGCACTGATTCCAGTTAAAACTGAGAGTGACCCAACACCTTCCCCTGCTCCCTCCCCCAAGCCCAACATGTGATTTAGGAATAGGATTCGAGATCCGGAGAGGGAAAGTGACTTGCCAGGAGTCACACAGCTAAGAAGTAGCAGAGCCGGCATGAATCAAGCTTCCCACACACACCTTTCTGGCTCTTTGCTTGTCCATAGCACAGCACTGTGGATGGAGGGGGGAGGCTGAGAAGAGGAAAGGCCCCCTTCTCATAGATAGCCCAAGGAGGTGAGCCCATGAATTCTCTCTCTCCTCTCCACCACTACTAACCCAGGTATGGGACCCCTGACAGGCAGGAAGTTCCTCCTGATACCTAACCTTCATCCCCACTCTCAAATTCCAGACCATTTCCTTTTAGGCT
This sequence comes from Oryx dammah, assembly GCF_014754425.2. Lineage (NCBI taxonomy): Eukaryota > Metazoa > Chordata > Mammalia > Artiodactyla > Bovidae > Oryx > Oryx dammah. The sequence continues at coordinate 29,546,493 of NW_024070211.1, read as the reverse complement.
GCTTTGCCTGGGGAAGGACAACTTGATCACTGTCTTTGCACAATAAATGCCTTCAGACACTGACGACTCATTATTCACGCCCCCATCCCCACCCCCACCCCCAGCCCTCTCTATTCTGCAGGCTGAGAATCCTGGGTCCTCTGGGCCCCTTTCCAAGTGACTTCCATCACCACCCAGCAGCTGACATGATAAATGGGTGGGGGAGGGATGGGGACAGATCTGGAGCGATGGTGCATATTGTTCCATAAGGGAGCCCAGGGGCCTGGGCTGCCTTTCCAGGCAAGCCGTAGCATCTAGGGGTAGAAAAGTGAGAATAGGGGCTCTGAGGTCACCCTGGTCATCCCTCTGCCCCCGAGAGTGCTCATTGCAGGGCCCGTCATGGAGACTGCAGACCTAGGAGCTGGGCTGCTGGGTCTGAGCCCAGGTTCCAGCAATGAGATTAAAGCAGGGACTGTCTAATTGATTCTGATGGAACTGGGAGGGGGAGTGAGATGAATGGAGAGGGCAGGAGGAGAGGGTGGAAGGAGGGGGCAGGCAGGCCGGGAGAATCCAGTCTGGGAGACCCAGTTGCATCAGAACTAGCTAATACAATTACTGTCCACCCCACTCCCTCCTCCCAAACACAACCCCCTCCTCTTCCTGGGAAACCAGCCCACTGACTGTCTGCCCCTGAACTGGGCAGAGAAGGCAGCTGGGCATGGGAGGCACAGACCGAAAGGAGCTGGGTTAAAGCCCACAGTCCAAGGAGCCAAGATGACCCAGAAAGGCAAAGATAGTGACAGTGACAGCAGACAGCAAGGGACATCAGAGACGGAGACAAATGGAGATGGACACAGACAGATAAGCAGATCCCTCCTACTTCCCCGCTCCGTTTTCATCTGACAACCTTCCTCCATCCACTCCCTGGCGCCCCTCACCCCTCTCCAGCCAGGACATCACACTGGACTCCTCTGCTGGGCCCACCTCCCTCGTTATTCCTGCAGAGTGAAGAAATGGGAAGAGAGGCCAGGAAATGGGACCTCCAGGCTCTCTGGTCCCCCTCATCCCAGGGCCCTCAGCCTGTGCTGTGCAGGCATCCAGGATGGTGTGAGAAGGGAGGGGGCCGCGAGGAGCCAGGCCACTGAGACAGATGCCAGGTAGACCCCAGGATGGAGAGGAGGACAGGAGGGGGAAAACGGAGCCTCCAAAAGGGACATCCAAGACAAGAAAAGCAGTGGAGCCGAAGCTGCCAAAGACCAGACAAGTGAGAGAAAGCCGGCCTGGGTGGAGAGGAAGCCAGCAAACAGAGGGAGGAGGAAATGGGGGCAAGGAGACAGGAGGAAGGTGGCGAGCTCTAACCATCTCACAAAGAGTGGTGGGGAAGGGCCAGCTTCAGGCAAAGTGTGGGTAATGGGCAAGAATAAAGAAGGGGGAGAGAAAGCATGGCATGCCACCAGCCAGGCTGCCAGGGAAACTGAGGCATGAAACAGAGTGACACGGCCTCATCTCCAGGCTCCAGAAGCAAGCAGGGCCTCATCTCCAGGCTCCAAAAGCAAGCAGGGCCCAGGGCTTCCAGGGGCTCCCAACCCCAGGTTCAGAAAACCCAAAGGGCAGACCCCGAGCAGAGTCCAAGCTGACCCACAAGTGTCTGGCTGCAGCCCCTGAGGTCAGGAGCCAGTCTGGACCAAGGCTCTCAGGGTACTTGCTTCCAGACTAGAAGAAAGGCATGCCTGGGCCAGGGGCCCAGGCCAGGAAAAAGCTCCTGGGAGGGCCTCAAGCACCTCCAAACATGACTCCTTCACTCCTCCACAGAAGCCAGGAGAGCTGGCAACTTGTGTGCCCTGGCTGGAACCCTGTGTCAGATGTGGGTAAAACCCCTGCTTGAGTGCTAACTCACTTCAGTCATGTCCAACTCTTTGTGATCCCGTAGACTGTAGCCCACGAGGGTCCTCTGTCCATGGGATTCTCCAGGCAAGAATACTGGAGTGGGTTACCATGTCCTCCTCCAGGGGAGCTTCCCGACCTAGGAATTGAACCCACGTCTCTTACATCTTCTGCCCTGACAAGAGGGTTCTTTACCACTGGTGTCACCTGGGATCCTCAAGTGAAATCCCTGTATCCCCTCAAGTCAAGGCTGCAGCTCTCCTGGGCTGGCAGATTTCCGTTTGCTCCCATGCCCTGAATGGTATCATTTGGCTTCCTCTTCCCCCCCACAAAAGGGTCCCAGGCCCCCTCTGTGATCCCCTGGATTCTGGTTCTGGTATGGTCTATTCTCACCCCGTCTGGGAGCTTCAGGGTAGAGCAGGGCAGGCCCAGCCCCAGACAGACCAGAGAGAACGAGCTTACTGATGCAGCCTGCCCAGCCCCAGCCCAGCCCTGGATGGATGAACAGAGGCCATAAGGGGTGGGGACTCAGACCCGAGGGCCAGAGGGAGCAGCGCAGACTAGGGTTGGAGCACAGTCCCTCTGGGAGCCCCCATGTCCTCGTCTGGGGAGCAGGCACCGCTGCGTTTGCCTTTCCGACTTCCCAGTGCAGCTGAGAGCACGCCAGGAGACACGTATGCAAAGTGTCACCTCCATCGTGCCCATACTCCCCTGCCAAAGCGGAGGGTTGAGGTACAAAGCCAGCAGAGACCAGGGTCCAAATCCCGGCCCTGACACTCACCAGCTATGTGACCTTGAAGAGATTATTTCTCCATTCTGAACCTCTTTTCTCTTCTGTAAAATGGAGACAAGGATTCTAGCCTCCTGGATAGCTGTGAGGATTGAATTAAATGTGAAAACACCTGGCATCAGATCCGAATCATCAAGGCACCCTCGGGAGCTACCGGACAACCATCTCAGAACCTGAGACCAGGACGGACACTCCCTGGACACTTACAGGTGACTGTAAAAGCAAGTTCATCTGCCCTGAAACCCTTCCTGGGTCTGCTAGCTCCCAACTACTACACACCCAACCCCCACCAGACAGAAGCTTCCCGCCAGAGCCCTGGGCAAGAGCACCCTGTCTGGAACATGGAGTTCACACTGCCATCTGGGGGGTGGACACCAAAAGGAGGAGGAGCCAGGAGTCCCAGCAGGATGACACCAAAAGAGCATGGTTAGGAAGACGCTGGGAGCAAGCCAGAGGAGAAGCAGAATTGGGGCACATGAGCCCAAAAGAGGCTGGAACTCAGGAAGAGGGAGGAACTGAAGGATGCCTCTCAAGCAAAGAAGACAGAAAGGAAAGCATAGCAGGGAGTTCCTGAGCTTCCCGTCCCACTGAAGATGTGTGTGTGTGCGCGCCGTTGTGTCCGACTCTTTGAGATCCCAACCCCATGGACTGACTGTAGTCTGCCAGGCTCCTCTGTCCATGGGATTTTCCAGGCAAGAATACTGGAGTGGGTTGCCATTTCCTACTCCAGGGGATCTTCCTGACCCAGGGATTGAACCCACATCTCTTGAGTCTCCTGCCCTGGCAGGAAGGTTCCTTACTACTAGTGCCACCTGGGAAGCCCCCCACTGAAGATAATAAGGAAGAAGTGGTCAGGAAATACTCAAGTTAGACAACAGGCAGGACTTCCAATGAGGCACCACACTGCCAGAGAGGCCTCTGCTCTTACTGCACTATTCTCCTCTCCTCTTCTAAAATGAGATTTGGATCTTCAATTTCATATGACTTAGCATGAAACCTCAGTACTAAAAGTTCCTGTTCACTTTAGCCAAAAAGCAGGCCTGCCCTGTTCCCCTGGTCCCCAAATCTCCAGCCTTACTCAGCCCAGCACCTTGTGTATGGATTCTCTTGCTGAAACCAAAAACCAGTCCCACCATTCCTGGCCATCTTAGATCCCTGGGGCAGGGGACCACTTCCCATCCAGACATCTACTGCTCATCCATCAGAAACATCTTCCTCAACCAGGCCTTGCCGAGGCCACTCACCCCTGGTTCTGTCTAGCACTAGATTATCCCCTTCTTGACGTTTCCATCTCTGGGAGGCAGAGGAAGGTGTGCAGAGGCTGAGGATGGAGACAGAGGTGGTAGATGTGGTGAAGCAACTTGGAAGACAGGCGGATGGAACCACATTATTGTTCCTGAAAGTTTGTAAGTAAGGGCTGGGACTTGGTTAGAAATGGGGTGTGTTTTGTTTGAGGGGCCAAAGGAAGGAAGCAAAAATGAGCCTGCAGAGGAACTGTATACAGCATAAACTGATACACAGAGAACACACCTCCACAGGGCAAGGCGAGGGCGCTGGAAGGAAGGATCTGTGGCTGGAACTCAGTAGACAAGGGGTGCCAGAGGGACTAGGGCAGGAAAGAATGGAAGAGGATGGAGCCGAGAACCCCCAGGAAGAGAAACATAGGTGGCAGTGGAGACTTTTGGCCATTTTGGACCCCAAATGACATGCAAGTTGGATACAGGAGAGTCTGCAAATGAGGCTGCTTCACACAGAATTCTTTTTCTCTGTCCTGCTTGACTATAAGGAGATGCTGATGTAGGGCTGCCCTGCAGGTAAGGACCACTCCAATCTTCCTCCTCAAGACCCTCATCTCCTTTGAGGTGGCCCCTCTCCCTCCAGCCTTGGGCCCCAGGGAGGGGAGCCTCCTGGGGCCTCTCCCTACCCTTACATCTCTTTCTAGATCCCCAGAGGTCCTTATATCTCTGCCCCTCATACCCCACACTTCCTCTTCCACAAGGGGTTTATCCTTTAACCCTGCAGAAGGGGGAACTCTGCTTCCCATAGAGAGAAGCTTTCTACTGATGAAAAGAGGAAGGAAGGCAGCAAAGGGAAGTCAAGAAATCAACAATCAGAGGAGGGACTTCCCTGGTGCTCCAGTGACTAAGACTCTGCGCTCCCCAATACAAAGGACCCAAGTTTGATCCCTGGTCAAGGAACAAGACCACACATGCCACAGCTCAGAGTTTGCATGCCTCAGTGAAGATCAAAGATCCCATGTGCTGCAACTCAGAACACTGCAGCCAAATAAATAAATAAATAAATATTTTTTAAAATTATGGGGGCATGACAGGCAGCAAGGCCCACTCGATCATCTCAGTCAGCCCCCTGCCTTCCCGCAGATCCCTCCAGCCAGGGTCAATAAGGGGCCCTCCTGACTTAAAGTTCTTCCAGAAGGGAGACGCCAGAGCCTCCCCAGACCATCCTGTTCTCTAGCTTCACAGCCCTGACTGCCGGGAAGTGCTTCCTAAACTCTGACCTCCTGCCCTTCTACTGCTCTTCTCACAGCTGCTGGTAGCTTCACACCTCACATCCCGTCGATATCCTCAAGGCCACAACTAAGAGAGCAGATCTAGGAGGAAGAGAGTGGAGGAGACCCTATATCTGGGTCCCGCGCCTTGCAGCCCTCCTCATCAGCCTCAGCCTTCCTGCCAGCCTCACTCTGCTGCAGGCTGAGGGAGGCCCCCGCCCAGAGGACCCCAAGTGGACACTTCCGGGGAAGCTGGCTGACTGAGCATGCATGTGGACCTTTGCTCTCCTCTCAGAACGCCTCTAATGCAACAGCAAAGGTTTTTATTTTAATGAAAGCATAGAGACTTTCCCGGTGGTCCAGGAGTTAAGAATCCACCTGACGATGCACAGGACACGGGTTTGATACCTGGTTCAGAAAGATCCCACACGCCGTGGGACCCTTAAGCCCGTGGGCCGCAGCGATGGAGCCCACGCACTTACAGCCTGTGCTCCGCAGCACCAGAAGCCACTGAAATGAGGAGCCCACCTGCTCCAACTAGAGAGAAGTCAGTACAACTAGAAGCTCAGTGCAACTAGAGAAAGTCTGGGTGAAGCAACAAAGACCCAGTGCAGCCAAAAATATATAAATAATAAATAAAATTTTAAAAAAAGCACAAAGCCTGGAGGATCAAAAAAGACCAAAACAGGGGAGAGAAGACCATAGGAGCGATGTTCAGCACAGCACAACCAGGGCGGTTGCTAAAAACTAAAATCCTTCTAGTCCAGTGGTTACATAGTTACAGCGCACCCACCCTCCCAAAGCTCTAGCCCCTCCTCTGCACCCAAAAAGGCTAACTCTTGGTTCACAAGGGGCCTCAGGACCCTCTCCAGACTCAGTGTAGTCCCTAGGATCTCTTGTTAAATATTTTGATTATCACCCCTGACAACAGTGTCAAAATTCTGGGAGGCGGAGAGCAGATGGATGTGTGGGAACCCTGAGCCTGAGAAAACTAAACTCTGAGCTGGCTGCAGAAAAAGCCAAGAAGCCACCCAATTCTTCAGCGCAGACCCCCCAAAGACTCAGGATCAGTGGCTTTGGAATCCCTTTGCAGCTTTCGGCTTTCGGCTCGGAGGAGGCGAAGGTGCAACTTTCTTCGGTCGTCCCGAATCCGGGTTCATCCGACACCAGCCGCCTCCACCATGCCGCCTAAGTTCGACCCCAACGAGATCAAAGTCGTGTACCTGAGGTGTACCGGTGGGGAAGTCGGTGCCACGTCTGCCCTGGCCCCCAAGATCGGCCCTCTGGGTCTGTCTCCAAAAAAGGTCGGTGATGACATTGCCAAGGCAACTGGTGATTGGAAGGGTCTGAGGATTACAGTGAAACTGACCATTCAGAACAGACAAGCCCAGATTGAGGTGGTACCCTCTGCTTCTGCCCTCATCATCAAAGCCCTCAAGGAACCACCAAGGGACAGAAAGAAGCAGAAAAACATTAAGCACAGTGGAAACATCACTTTTGATGAGATCGTCAACATTGCCCGGCAGATGCGGCATCGGTCTCTAGCTAGAGAACTTTCTGGAACCATTAAAGAGATCCTGGGGACCGCCCAGTCTGTGGGCTGCAATGTTGATGGCCGCCACCCTCATGACATCATAGATGATATCAACAGTGGCGCAGTGGAGTGCCCTGCTAGTTAAGAACTGCAAAGGAAAAAGAAAAATAAAGGATCATTTGACAACCAAAAAAAAAAAAAAGGAATCCCTTTGCAAGGCAAGGAGGAGATGGGGGGGGGAGGGGGGAGGGGCAGGGGCAGGGGCAGGGTGTGAATGTAAATCTGAACCCAGATTGGTAGGACACGGAAGAAGTGGTTAGATTTCTAGATCCTCTCCCTGACCCCCAGCAGAAGACAGGAGATTTATTCCCTGGAAAGGATAAAAGAGTGAGCTCTGGCCCCAGGGCCAGCGGGCACAGTTAAGAATACAAGTACTAATAGGAAAGACAGAGTCAGCTGGGCGTTTCCTGAGCAACAGGCAGCCAGGCCTTTACCTGCCCCCAGGCAGAAAAGTGAAAACTTCTCTGGAGATCTGGCAAGCCCAGGAAGAGAAACCCAAAGATACCGACAGCAGTTTCCCTAAAATAGCAAGCCAGCCGGACACCTGAGAGCTGGAGAAGCCCTCGGTGTGTCCACCCTCACCTCCAGTGCAAAGAATCCACCCTTTAATCTCCCACTTGAAATAGAAGTGGAAAACCCAGGTTCCTAGGCATTTAAGGAAAGCTTAGTGTTAGTCGCTCCCCACAGACTGTAGCGCCCCAGGCTCCTCTGCCCGTGGAATTCTCCAAACAAGAATATTGGAGTGGGTTGTCATTCCCTTCTCCAGGGATGGAACCCTAGTCTCCTGCATTGTAGGCAGATTCTTTACCATCTGAGCCACCAGGGGAGCCTGAGGCAAGCTTAGCAGAGAAATAACAGAGGCCGACAGCAACTGAGAGAAAGTAAGTGAAATTCAGTGGGAAGAAAACTGTAAGAAAAAGTTATCAACATCCTCAGGGAGATCAGAGAAGAAAATGCATCCGTGAAACAAGAACAGCAGGTAATAACATACAAAGAATATTCAGAGAGCAAGAAGAAGAATAATAAAACCTCAGAAATTTAAAAGCATGGAGCCCAGACTGAGGCCCACGCCGAGCACCCAGCCTGTACCTGCCCCTTCACCCACTCCGTACACACTGACAGAGGCCAACTCTCCTCTCCAAGCAGCTCTGCAGACCCCGGAGGGGCCCTCTGGGATGGGAGCCATCTGGAGACCAGAGAAGGAATGAAAACCCAGACACAGGGAGGGACCCAAAGGGCCAGGAAGAGACAGAGGGCCCAGGGCTGAGGCTGAAAAGGGACAGAGGCCACCACCTTGGTGAGCCTGTGGACGTCCCCAGGGAGCCCTGTCAACCACTGAGCCAGTAGGCATGGGCCTAGTGACAGCCCGATCACCCACGTAGGAAAGCTGATGCTCGGAGAACTCAAGTCATCGCTCAGAGCCTAAAGCAAGAGAAGTGAAAAGCTGGGCACGAGAACGCGTCTTAATTCAACCCACATGAACAAAACCAGCTACAGCTGGCGTGGTACTGCCTCCAGTCTGAGAGCCTGGACTTGGGTTCAAGTCCTAACCAGCTTCTCTGGTAGCTCAGACAGTAAAGAATCCGCCTGCAATGCAGGAGCCCTGGGTTCGATCCCTGGGTTGGGAAGATTCCCCTGGATGGGGGCATAGCAACCCACTCCAGTATTCTCGCCTGGAGAATCCCCATGGATACAGGAGCCTGGCGGGCTGCGGTCCATAGGGTTGCACAGAGTCGGACACAACTGAGCAATGAAGGACACAACCATCCACACTTACCAACTAGGAATCTTGGTTTGATCTTGGCACTCAGCTTGCCTCTTTCTGCCCACATGTCACCCACCAGCAACAGAAAGTCCCTCCCAGGAGTCGCTGGGGCCTGAGGCCCTCCACCCAAGAGCTTCTGGTTGCAGCAAGATGGTGGGGAGGCCCCAGGGCCCTGGAGGAATATGTTCCCCAAGGACAGCATGAGGGGGCCTGTGGGCTGGACCCTCCCTCTGCTCCAGACTGCCCTGAAAGCACACCACATAAGGGAGTATTTTTAGCCAGGCCCCAGCAGGCAGCCAGCCACCCAGTGTTATTCGAGACTCTGGGGTCAGCAGGCCAGCCAGGGTCAAGGGAGCCACGGCTGAGGCTGCGGAAATAGCACCCCTGGGAGGAGGCACCCTGTAGGTTGACGGAAGCAGGAAGAGCTGGAGCCCAGAGCAGGGAGTCATGGCCAGAAGGGCTGAGCTCAGGACAGAAGTCAAGAAAAGGTTAAAATACTGGGATGGCAGCAGGTGACAGGGTCTCCCTGGAACTAACACCCAGGGGCCAGGAGGGATGCCTTCCTGGTTTCTCCTCAGTAAGGGGGTCAGTGCCAAGGAGGGCAGATGCCAAGGTGAGAATAAAGGAGTGGATGGAGAGAGGGTGTAAGAAGAGACAAGGAGAGGGAAGGGAAAAGAGGGAGGCGAATGATGGTCTCGGGGGTGGGGAGGGGTGACAGCACCCAATGGGAGCCAGGGTCACTCCAAGGCCCAATCACCCCCTCCTCAAGGCACCCAGTCTTCTTTCTCCCACCAGGGTCTCTCAGCCCTGGTATAGGCTTGCATCTCTGAACCCTTTCAAGATTCCTCCCTGTCACCCCATATAAGAGAGGCCAAGCTGGGATGTGAACACACGCACGTGTATACACACACACACACACACACACACACACACGGCCTCCTAGGAAGAGACAGGACAATGGAGAGGAGAGGGGGGTGTCCCTTTGTCCACCTCCCCCACCCCACCCCCACCCCCGCCCAGCCTTGAGAGCTCAAATCCACACAAAGAGCTTCACAAAGGGCCTCTGGCTCCCAGAGGGGGAGATAAATGAGGAGAAGAGGAGAGGAGAGACCCCGGAGCTGGAAATGCCCGGTCAGTGGGTCTGGGAAGCAAGATGGGAGCTGTTCTCACAGCCACGGAGGCCACTGGGGAGCACCGAGGGCAGGGGAGTTGGGGTGGGGGGGGGGCTCGTGTGCCCAGAGAGTGAGGAGAAAGCTGGGGCGAGGGGCCGCTTCCTGGAGGAGGCAGCCAGAAATGCCAGCCTGCTGGCCAGCCTACTGGAGGCAATCAAGAGACAGGTGGCTGCCCAGCCTGAACGAGAGGGGCAACAGGCCTAACCCCACCCCAACCCCAAAGACAGTTGCTGCACCAGACTAACCCCCACGTACCCCCTGCACTGACTCAGGTCTGGCAGGGAGGAAGGTGGGTGCCTTCAAGGCTGAGGGCCAGACCAGGAAGGGGGGGCGTGTCTGTCCCAGAAGGACTGACTGGTCAAACAGAACACTGACTTCTTACTCCCAAGAGACTGCAGAGAACAAGAAGAACCTCCCTTCTACTCATATCACACACCCCTCCCCAGCACAGTTAAGGAGGGCTGTCTTGCTCAGCAGGAAGAGAGCCAGGGACCCTAAGACCTGGTTCACATCCCGGCTCCGCACTGACAGTGATGAGACCATGGACGAGTCACTCACTGGGTCTCAGCCTGCGCATCTGTGAAACAGGGTGATGATGCCTGCTCACACTGTTTTTCAGGGTTGTTGTGAGGTTGGTATGAAGGGCATTTATTATTATTATTATTGCTAAACGACCTCTGACCTGTCTGCCAAGTCAGAGACCCCAAGCCCAGGGCTCTCCCCAACCATCCCTCTCTTTCTGAAATGGGCTCAAACGTGAGGCCCTTGGCCAAGCCAGCAAGTGAAAGGGTGGACCGGATGATTCAAAGGCCCCTTCCAGGGGAAGAAGGAAACTGATGTGTATTGAGGGCTTACAAAGTGTTGGGAACTTTACCTACGTCAGCTAACTTAACCTCCTACCTAATGCTGTGAGTAGGTGTTATCATTCCCATTTCCCAGATTAGGAAACTGAGGCTCACAAAATTAGTGGCAGAGCACAGACTTGCAACCAGATCAGCCTGGCGCACTGAAAGTGGTTCCACACTTTCCCACCACACACCCTCCCTCATTTTGTCGGTATCTGGGGTGGCGCTAGTGGTAAAGAACCTGCCTGCCAATGCAGGAGATGTTAGGGACACGGGTTCAATCCCTGGGTCGGGAAGATACTCCCGAGGAGGGCATGGCAATCCACTCCAGTATTCTTGCCTGGAGAATCCCATGGACAGAGGAGCCTGGCGGGCTACAGTCCATAGCATTGCAAAGAGTCAGGCATGACTGAATCGACTTAGCCCGCACATTGCACCTCTAATCCCTGAACCCCAGAGCAGAGCTCCCAGAACAGCCTCCTCCCTGCGTGCTCATCCCCAGCTGACCTCACAATTCAGGAGTCCAGACGGCAGAGGGTGATACAAGAGAGAAAGAGGGGCCAACAAGAATCGAGCGTGGATGGGCTCGAACTGTGCCCCTGCCCACTGTGTCCCAGAGCTGGGCACACACTCTTCACAACAGCTGGCAAGGTGGGCTCTGTTGTCCCCATTTTACAGGTGAGGCAGCTGAGGCTACTAGGTTGGCCAGAGCTCCCAGCTAGGAAGCAGTAAGCAAGGACTCCTCAGGTGCCTGTCCGCAAGTCCCCGCTCCCTTCACGACAGGCTCTCCTCTCTGAGCTGACCGCCTTGAGAGGGACAGTGCTGAGTCACACAGGGAGCTGGGGTCTTACAGCACAACCGTGGAAAACCACCCTCCCCGTCCCCAGCCCCACCAGTCGCCTCCAACACACTCAGCCCCCTCCGGCTTTGCTGCAGTTCCATTAAGGAGCAAGGGAATAAATTAGCCCTGCTTAGCATACTCAGTGGCTGGGGTTCAAGAGGTCGTCTGAGTGGCTCACGCATCTCAGTGCAGTCTGCAATGGCAGGGAGCTGAGGCAGGCAGTGGAGGGGGGACAGTCTGGCCAGACTGGGCCTGGTCTGACTGCCCACAGACGGCCTCAGCTCAATGCCCAAAAAACGCTTGTTCCTGCTCCAACTTCATTCCCCTAATGGCGTTGCAGCTTGGCTCAGGTGTCTGCACCCCTGCACCACACTCAGGCCAGTCCTGGAGGACACCCAAGGTTAGCATAGGGGTAGTTACCGGCTGCCCAGCCTCTCCTAGGATGAACTTTGAAGTGGATGGCTCTGTCCAATGGGGAAGGGAAAGCCATTCAGTACAATACAGATTCCTGAGGGCAAGGAACCCACACCGGCCCAGTGAATCTGTGCCTCAGTGTCCCCCCTCAGCACTGAGGTGCCTCAAGCAGGAAGGGAAGACGGGGTGGAGAACAGAGAACAGTGTCTCAGGCCAGGTGGAGCCAGCCCTCTGCTCCAAGCAGGACCATTACACCTTTAGCACAACTAAGCTAACAGCCAGGACTCAGCCTGCAGCCAGGCCCTGAGTGAGGAGGCCTGGCAGCCGGGTCAAGAAGGCCCCGGGCCCATGCTCCATGGCAACTTGGGGCCCAGGCCGCTGCCCCCATCCAGCTCCTTGGACCACCCCCTCCACCCGTCCCACTCCACCTCAGACTCCAGAACCAAAGGCCCTGTCCTCCTCTGAGTCGCAAGGCCTTGGGGGGCACCTTGCAGGCCTCCCGCGGCAGGAGCAGGGGCCCAGCTGTGCTTTGAAATCCACATCTCCCTCAGGCTGCTACCCACCATTGATTTTAAGGCCGATCAGTTACTGGGGATGAGAAGGCTTGTCAGCCAACTGTGGCTCCTGGATTCCCTGTCCTGAGAGGACGGGGAGGTCTGGGACACTTCTGCCCCTCTCTAGCTCACTGTCTCCCCTTAGCCAGGGGTCAGACTCTTGCTGCCTGCTAAAGGCTCTCTCAGCCTTCCCCAGCTCCTTCCTCTCACTCAAGCATTTCCCCTAATAAAATCTTTACACATTTAATCCCATCTTGTTTCTCGAAGGACTTGGGCTAATACAATCATTCCATAACCACAACGACAGCAACAACAACAGCTACTCTTTATTAAATACTATCGATATGCTTCACGCTAAGTGCTCTTATGGGCAGCGGAGGCACAGAGAGGTTACATAGTCACTCAGGGATGCACAGCCCTGCAGTGGCAAAGCCCAAAGCTGAATTTAGTTCACCCCAGAACTGTTACTGGTGTAACCACAACGCCACACCGCCTCTTCGGTCAGAGAGAGGCCATCCATCCATCCCCATCTCCTGCCCGTGGGGAGGAAGAAAGGTGGGAAAGGGACCTGAAACTCCTAAGGAAGGGATGAGCCAGAGAGAGAAATAGAGAGATAGAGCGTGAGGGAGATTTAAGAAGAGAAAGAAGGAGGAAATGAAACAGAGGAGACCAGGAGGAGAGCCAGGGCTGGGCCTCAAAGAATCCTGATCCTACAAGCAAGAGTGCCTCACCTCCGCAGGGCAGGGCTGGGCTGGGCTGTAGGACCAAAAGAAATGGAGGAGGAAGGAGAAGGCGGCCCTGGAGCACTTTCCAACCCCACCCTCCTCTTGCCACCCTTGGCCAAGCACCCCCAACTGCGCCCTCGGGCACGTGACCAGAGTATGTCAGAGGTGGCAGCCTAGCAACTCTGCAGTCAGACTCTTCCCCGCCCCAGGTCCAGGCACCTCCGTCCCTTCCCACCCCCTGCATTCCTCATCCTCCAGCCCTTCCAGGGCAGACACAACAGGCCCAGCCCAGGTCTCAGGGTCCCAACAAAGCCAGGCCTGTCCCCTGCCCAGCCTCCGCGGGAGTGACGTCTGGGCTGGGCAGCTGGTGAAACTGAGCCAAAGGGATGAGGCAGAGAGCCAGGAACGTACCTCCCCCAGGTGAGCTTGCAGCTTAACTCCTGGTCTGCCAGCTCCGAGTTCTTGGGGTTGTTGGTTAGGGGAGGAGGGGGTGGGTGGAGGTGAAGTCAGGGATGAGGAAGGGGAAGCAGCTTCCAGGGGGCACTGCTTAGCACACACACATACACAAACACAAGCACATGCACACACTTGCACACACACACAGCCCCATTTGGTCCAGCCACAGTCACATGAGAATGACCCACCAGCTAGCTCACACCCACCTGTCACCTATCCCCTACCCTGTACCATAGTTTAAAATGCAGGCTCCCCTCCAACCTTGGTTGAGACTTCCAGAGGCTCTCTGTGACCCACAGAAGTCTAAGGTCCAAACTCTTTAGCTTGGCATTCAAGGCCCTTCCCATGCTGACCCACTCTTTCCTAGCCTCTCCTCTGCTTCCCTCTACTCCAGCCCTCTGAGGACACCACACACTTTCATACCCCCAGGCCTGACAAAAAGTGGCTTTGGCTCCCCTCCATGAACTCCTACTCACCTTCTAGGACGCAGGTCAAAATGTCACCTCCTCTGGGAGGGCTTTCCAGACTGCCCCAGGCAGAAGAGCCACTCCCTGCCCTAGAGCCAGGTGCCAGCTTGCACAGGCCTGCCTGCACCTTGTCTCAGGATGAGGTGTTTGCATTCTGGCCCCCCACCACCTGCCCCCACCCCCACAGGGCCCCTCCCACCACCTGCCCCCAC